>NC_048894.1:69734772-69993329 GCF_011077185.1 Oxyura jamaicensis | reverse complement strand
GGTGATCTTGGAGGTCTCTTCCAACCTAGATGATTCGTGATTCTGATTCTGTGAAATGGTTTAGTGGAAGACTTGGTAGTATTAGGTCAGAGATTGGGCTAGGTGATCTAGGAGGTCTCTTCCAAGCTGGGTGATTTTGTGATTACGTGACTTTTCCATTTCACCTCACTTTGGGAGTGGGAAAAGAAAATCAGTACTCTGTTGAAATTTTAGGTAGGATAAGGAAGATGTAGATGTGTCTCTCCTTTACAAATACAAATTCTGTATTCAAGGCTGCATGAAAACTTTTGTCCTTTGAAACCTTTGCTATAATTTTTCATACTACCTTTAAAATTCCAGAAGTAAGAGCTGAAAAAACAAATAATGGGTAGAAGTTTTGGAATTTCACTCCTATGTGGTCTCCTTGTGAAGTAATTGCTTCTTTGGCTGTACAGTTTTCATGATGGTTGTTTGACTTTTTTTAAAACAGAAGTAATATATGATTGGAAGATGGGCAGGTAGCTGATTTTTTTTGCAGATTTGCACGATTTCAAATATTAGAGAAATTCCTGTTTTCCAAACAAACTCATTGCTAAAAGTAGAAATTATTAAGGCTGATTTTTTCCATAAACTTTTAAAAAATGTCCTCTGACTGCTATTGAAGAACATCTCAAAATTTATTCAGAGTTTTTTTCCATATATTTAAAAATATTTTCCATAATTATTACTTGAATGTTAGGAGCTAGGATCTAATAAAAATAGTTAAAGCTGGTGCAAAATTTAGCTTCCCAAATTAGCTTCAAAATTCTGGATGTAAAATGAACTGTTTTCTTTAAACATTACATCCAAAGGGTATTTCTTTTGTATTCTCTTCCTGCAGCATGCCGGCATGCCTTTTATCCTTCTGAAGGACACACAGATTTTCCTTTTTTTATGGAGGTCTTTTTTTTTTTTTTTTTTTTTTTTTTTTAAACAAACTAACTAACATACTTTGGATTTCACAGAATCACAGAACTGTAGGGGTTGGAAGGGACCTCGAAAGATCATCCGGTCCAACCCTTCTGCCAAAGCAGGGTTCTTAGAGAAGGCTGCCCCAGTAGGTGTCCAGATGCACCTTGAATATCTCCAGGGAAGGAGACTCCACAACCTCCCTGGGCAGCCTGTTCCAGTGCTCCATTGCCCTCACTGTGAAGAAGTGCTATTTGAAATATCGATACTGTTGTATTCAAATTTGAACTAGCAAACTTTCCTGGACAGACTAGAAATGAAATTACTTCTGTGCTATGCAGTAATCTTTGGTGCAGTCCTTATCACAGTTTGTGGAAAGAAAAAAAAAATCTCAAACTAAATTACACTTCGTGCCTGTTGGCCACCAGAGGGAGCCAATATAAACCCAATGACAATTGCAAAACATTTTTCAATTGTGAACAAATATTGTTTACACATTGGAAGGAGACTTCATAAAGTATCTTATAGTCTATATTGCATTATACATAAATTTTAAGGGGAACAGATGTGAAAACATAGGAGTTTCTCCTCTAATTTAGTAACCTCATTCCAGTGGAGCCCAATATCAGATTGTTCAGATAGGGAAATGGTACTTTCATGAGGCTTGTTTGTACTAACATCTGAAAACTATAAATAGACTGGGAATAAGAAGTAGAGCTACATGTTTATTTTTCATTGCAATGTTTTTGGATAAAATGCCAACTTTTTCGCTGCAATGGAAAAAAATGTAAATCTTCTGCTTAAGAAGCAAGGACACCCCATGCATTACTTCTAATTTTTCCAGTTCTGTATCATTGCAAAAAAAACCACAAATGTTTCTGTATTGTGACTTTGTATCATTTATATCCTGAAGTGTTAAGACTCTTGTCCTAGGTGGTATAAATATAGATGTTTCTCTTTTTCATATATTTTTTTCTCCTTTCCTAGTTTTTTTGTACTTGTGTACCTCAGCCATGTTCTTCATGTCCTGAAAAAATTTTCCTTTTGACTTTTTTTTTTTTTTTGCTTTTGGGTAGGTGTGAATATCTGAGTGACCAACCTCTTTATTTCCTCTATTATTTATTTATTCACTTTAATCAATACATACCATGCTAGGTTTTCATTGGCATGACTGACATGACAGTGTCATTAAATTTGGCTTCTCCAGAGTCCTGTATGTTACTGCACCTTTGGACGCTGTGCTTCTGTTCTGATGTGTTGCCAAATTAAAGCTCCTTTTCTTCTGTCATTCTTTTCTCCTGATGTGCAAAGGAATTCGAATAAATATATTGTGTTCCAGGGATCAGCCCATTATACGAAGTGATTTGGAGCATTTACAGTCCATGCAAGAATGTTTGTGTGGAAACTATTTCATTCCTCCACGTAGATGAGAGTCATAGCAACAGTGCTTAGCATGGCACTGAGGAATGAATAATTAAAAAAGACTTTAACTGGCCCAGGAAAGACATGGATGCTACTCCTCTGCACCCTGTGGCAGGGAGAGGCTTTTCCAGGGGGTGATACAAGGCCCAGCTGAAGTCAGTTGTGGACATCCCCCTTCCTGTGTATTTCTTCCGATTTGGGTGATGCTTCTCAGTGTGTGAGGAGTCGATGACTGTCACCAGATGGCATGGAGGCGGGTTGGTGTATCAGTCACTTTGATGGAGGGCATTTGCCTCCTGTCGCATGAATCAGAGGGAATTTGGCATTTGTGGCTGCTTCAGGATAATAGTATTAAAATGGAGATCCATTCACCTCTTTTCTGTAGGTGGTAATCGTAGAAACAGATTTTACTTTAGGAAGGGCATCTCCCAGCTGTCACCCTACAGGGTTCTGTGCTTGTGCCATCTCTATCACTGTGTGCCAGTAGTTGCTGGGCATACGTCCTAAACACATCGAGACATGGGCAGTTGTGCAAGCTGCATGCATTGGTTTATGGAGCTGGGGGTCTCACCAACGTGTGTCACATCAAGCTTCAGGTGCTGCTGCTGCCTCCAGGATGGTGTTTGAGATTGATGGTGAGCCCTGCATCACTCCCAAGGAGGCTGAGAGATGATCTTCTTCCTCAGGACATAGAGGGGCAGGGGCATCTGATCTAAATCCTCCATGTTAGTTAAAAATAGAGCAGCGTTACTTTGCTGGAATATTGTGATGTGAATTTATTCCTGAAGCTGAAATTTGGCCGAGTGGCATGGATAAAGGGCCTGGCTGGAACTGGCTTTACTTTTGCAGATGTCTTTACAAGTTGTGAACAGTATTTTCCATGTATCATACAGTATTTTCTATGCTGTAGTCTATAAATTGTTCCATAATAAGTAGAGTTTCAGATTACAAGGATCCAGATTATATTCTTTGTTATTTTACTTGAAAATTTTATGGCAGATGGCCTTAGAACTTCTGTGAGATGTTCACAGTGGTCTATGGCCTAGAAAGTTTGGAAGCCACTACTGTATCTTTTAATCCAAAAAATTAAATTATATAAAGTATTTCATACTTGGACTTTGTTTCTCATCCAGCTAAAAAAAATACTGTTGTGTGCTTCAGAATAAATAATTCAATGCAATTTTAAAATTCTGCAGGAATGGCTACAATTGTGTTTAGGAAGCCTAGGGTACTTAAAAATAGAGGAATTCTGATTCCCACGGGAACAGAAATATGAATCCTATTATATATATGTCTCACTGTAACTGATATCTGTAGAGCAGCATTGCTTTTTATTTGTTGTTCTAAAATATCAGTATGGTTTTCCATCAAACACAGCAATGATTTGTTTTTTTCAGAAACACTTTGATTAGGTTAAAAATCAAAACAAGTAGAAAAAGCCTTTCTTCACTGTAATTGGAGGACAGAAAACTGAAGAATGCAGAAATTAAGGTGACTGCTCTGCAGGCTTGTTGCTTGAAGTGATCTTCACCATTTTGTTACAAAACGAATGCTTATTGGTATGAAGTGAAAAGCATCCTGTTGTGCAGCCATGGCCTGTATATCTTTTTGGCACATGAAACTGCCTGCACTGAGGTGCTGACTTACAAGTTTCATCATCTTGGAGGCTGACTGGGGCTGGCATTAAGTTTTCTTTTTGATGAGACATCTTCAAATGTCATCATCTTCATCATTCCTAATGCATCAGTTGAGTGTTACAGCACATTAAAGATGTAGTGGAAATGTTTTGCTCTTTGTAAGTGAATTTAGAGTGCAGCTGTTTGTTTATTTATAGAGATGCTCATTGGGGCAGTGAGTCAAAATGTATTAGATGTGGCAAAGACGAGTGCTGCCACATGCAGACCCCCTCGTGTACAGTGGATCTTCAGTGCTGGTTTGTTTGTGAGGGTAAGTACATGAGCATTATGTATTCATTATCTTAATAATTGTGTATGCATGACTGACAGGCATAATACATGACAACGTTGTGGAAAAACAGGATATAGTACAGACCTTCCTGATCAGAAACCCAATATAAATGTCAGCCTCTTGTGCAGAGGAACATAATCTTGCCCTCAACACTAAATGTATGGAGAATGAAGCGGTGTGAGATTTAAAGTCTGTCAAATGATTGAAGAAATGCTGGGGTCTCTGTTGAAACCATGTGTGACTTCTGTCCTGCATGCCATGCTGAGAAATACAATAAAGTGCTTTTAAAGGAGCGTAGCTCCATTTTTCTTTGTCCAATTAGAAACTAGTATTTTCTGGGCACTACATGTTACCAAATTTGACTTTATTCTTAGTGTGAGCTGTCCTGATGCGAGGACAGAGTGAAGTTCATGCCAGATGGTAAGGTCACTTCAATTCCTTTCTGCCTTCTTTGTAATGCTGCACCATTCAGATACGCTGATAAATTGCGGGTAACGATTAAATATTTTTGACTTCTGCATGACGACACAATACTCATTTTTTGGAGTGCATTTACTTAAAGAACTTCTTGTCCCTACCATAGATAGAAGCATAGGTACTTACCATATGGTTACATGGAATTTTTCTTCTGTTAGTAATAATAATCAATCATGTCAAATACAATAAAATACTTCCTTTTCTCTTAGTCTGCACCAAAGGAAAAAACGTACATGAAATGGTAACATCTTTGATGTGCCGGTGCTTTTTTTTTCAAGATTTAGATTATTATTTTTTTTTCTATTCATGTATATGCTGGTGAAGAACTGATATCAAAAAGGAGAGATGGTTGGTGATTCTTTATGTTATTTAAATTTTGACATCCCTGGCTTTATGTATGTAGAAATGAAGTAGTGTTTCCAATCCAAGACATGTACTCCATACAGTTTGGTGATCACTATAGTGAAACTGGTCTACCAGTTTTAAATTGCTTATCTTGACATAGCAATATTTGTGAATGGAAAAAAGGGGAATAAATATGAATGCAACCACAAGGCATCTGTTTTTCCTAATATTGCCCTGTCCACAGTTGTGCTGGAATTGACAGGAGTTAACAGAGCATCTATGGACAATTCCAGAAGGAGTCGTAGCGCCTGACTGAAGGGAGCCATTTTGTTACTGTCACCTGTGTT
Source organism: Oxyura jamaicensis (assembly GCF_011077185.1). Lineage (NCBI taxonomy): Eukaryota > Metazoa > Chordata > Aves > Anseriformes > Anatidae > Oxyura > Oxyura jamaicensis. The sequence continues at coordinate 69,987,843 of NC_048894.1, read as the reverse complement.
TCAATAACTCCTCCAAGACCTGGCAGCCATTGATGCTGCTGCCCAAAGTGGCGCTGCCCTGACCTGCGTGACAGCACACCTCTCAATGCAGCCGATATGCTGATAGCCTTACATGATATGCTTACTTCTAATCCAGACCCATTTCCCAGCCCAGCTCCCTGAGCCACCACATGGACACTTGACCTGTGTGGAATGCCTATGGATGGTCTGGCCAGACAAGCCACTGGCAAGGTTGGGGAGCTGCTGCATGACCCAACACATGTACTTAGCGGTCCTTGCGTGCATTTTCTTGACACGTTTGATACACTCTGCTGAAAAAAAAATACTTCCTTGCTTGGAATGTAATTGCAATACGAGCATTTCAGGAGTAATACAATGGTACGGAAAAGTGTGTCTATGTAATACCTGTTTTAACATGTATGCGTGGTGTGTTCTAGTCCAAGGAGGGAAAATCCCTGTAGGCTGAGGGGTGTTTCTGGTTTACTGAGGATAGTCTCTTCAGGCAATAGAAAAAAAGAAAAAGCCAAAAGCTACCTGTAGTAGGCAGCTCAGAGCAGGAACCCAACGTGGCCGCACCAAATGGCCGTCTGAGGGAGCCTGATTCTGTCCATTGCCTACCGAGGGAGCCTAAACTGAATCTGCTCCATGCAGTTGGCTTCTGGGACAACCTCCTGGCTTTCAGACCCAGGTGGTAGATGGGTGGTATATGTGCCCTGCTGACAGTAAATTAGTTACCAGGTGGGTATCATCTGCTTCTTCCAGCTAGAGCAGAAGTAATGCCAGTGGTAAGAAGTGCTGGGGGTTCAGGTGAGCACCAGATTAAAAAGACTGCCATTTATTAGTGTAATATCTAGTTTTGTCAAGCTGTGGCCTTTTGATTAGTAAGGATGTTTTTGTTAGACTGGTGAATTATCATTTTAGTCAGTATTTCTCTTCTTGCTCTTATTTTGCATTTTTCTGCAGTGCACTAAGGAGATTAATTTGAGAGGTATATTCTCAATCTGCCAACCAAGTCTCCTTCTGACCAGCAATACAAGTATAAATGCTACCGATGTGTTTTTGGTTTTGTTTTTTCTTTAATTCCCTGTATCAATTTGGCTGCTAGTTTGCATGCTGTGTAAACTCAAACTCCTTCTGCATATGTTGTATGTGTGAAACATGCTACAAATTAGTCAATTAATTGTGGCCAGCATTTGTAGGCTATCAGAGGTTCATTTGAATTTTTTACAAGCATTTCATATACCTTAGAAGTCAAACTGCAACTGAAACATTTGTGCACATCCATGGATTGTTAAGGTTACACGCTGTTGATGGCATCTCTTGAATAAAAGCTAGCTATGCTGGGAGGCTTAATGTGCAGGAAATGTCAATGCATGCTTTTTTCCCCTGTATGTGTGATGGGTTGAATGTGCAAGGTGGAGGAGGAAAGGGTAGTAGGAAAGGGCAGTAGAAACACTTTCACAATTTAGCTTCCTACATTCTGGAATTAACAGAGCTATGTGGTTGTAAAGATTTCCAACGAAAATCCTCTTTGCTGTCTAAAATGGTTTGTTTGTCTTCCTAAGACACAGAACCTCTAATGAGGTGACTTAGTGAAAGTGTTTTGTTGGTCTCTTTGTGAGGATTTAGAATCACCAGGACGTATCTGCCTGGGATTTCATGGACAGAAATGTATGGGAATGCACAGGAAATCAGAAAACTTCAACTAGCAGCAAATGTGGTGGAAAGCAGCCTCTGAATGAAGAGCAGCAAGTCTGGCACATCCTAAATAAATGAGATAGTTTTAAACTAACAGTATCGGAGAAAAAGAGATCATTTTCCTGTATAAATAATACTAAAGAATATACTGTATTTATAAATTATTATTGAAGATATAGTTCAGAAACAGAAGAAAACTTACATCATCACAAGAACAGAAATATTAAAGTATTGTAGTGTTTATTGAATAGAATTTGTATAAAATCGCAGCTTTTACATTTTGTTTTTTTTTCATGGTGAATGCATAGGAGGTAAGATTCCCACTTAAATCAATAAAACTTCATTTTTTATTTCATTTAGAAAGCCATTGATGCAAAGCACTACTTTTGTTTGTATGTGTTTTTGTTCTAGTTGTTCTCCAACATTAAAGATGGTGAAAGCTTCCAGTTGTTTGAGCAAGGTCATCGCACTGCACACAAGCAAGAGTGTCACACCATGGAGGCAGTGAGGCTGGTGGAGTTCAACCTGAAGCAAGTGCTCACAAAGCTCATGACTCACATCTTTGGTGATGGTAGGTTCTTGCACCTTTTTTCCTGGCGTGCTGGTAGCTGTGGGCATCCATAGTTTTGAGAAAGATTTTGCTGCATAACAAAAATGGGAGACTTAAGGAGGGGAGACATTGACAGCTGGTATTCTGAAATAGTCATATGCGTTTGTTATTTTGGGAGTCCTCAGCCATATTCTTTATTTACTTATTTGTCCTAAGGTTTGTCTAAGAGTTCCATTCAAGTGTCTTTTAATTTTTAATTGGTCTTTCAGCTGTAGTCAGCATTTTTTTTTTTAACACTATTATGTGTGCACCTTATAAAATTATTGAACACAGCCCAACACATCACACGCTCGTCTCCTGATTTTCCTGAATAGTGGTGCGCACAACACTGTGAGCCAAGTGTTGGTGAAGAGATCTTAGTTACGCCAGTGTGTCAAGGTAACATAGCAGGCATGAATACAGATAGAGACACATGTCTGTTCCAACTACATGCTCTCATCTGGCAGCATGGAGCTTGGCAGGAGGAGGTGTACATATGTGCATGTGTTGCTTTGGTATGTATGACCGCAGCGTGCACTTACCTCTTCCCTCACATGAATAAATAAAACTTTGCAGCTGGGGGGAGACAGTGTTTGCTAAGTTCGCACCAAGATGAAAAATAATTATTGTTTGGTACTTAGAGTGGACTGAGAAAGGGTAATGAATGTCTGTGTATAAGAATGAAATATCCTCTCCTCAGAAATACCTGCTTTTGGTTTCAGTAGCTGCTGAATTTATAAATGGCCTGAGTTAAAATTGCTGCCCTAATGCTATTTCCTGGCAAAGAGGCTGCTCTTCTGAACTGATTCATTTTTCTGTTGAGGAAATACTGGATAGCATTAGAATGCATGGAGAATGCTGGCTACTTTCAAAGCTCTTTTAAGATGCCCACTGAATTTAGAGCAGTAGTTCCAAGAGTGGATTGATGATGGTAACAAGTCCTGTCTATGACTCTGAGTATTTCCTGATATTCTAAAGGAGAATATACAGCAAGAGAAACTTTTAACAGCTTTTGTTTTATCCTGCCTGGACAGAATTTTTTTAGGTTCCTGAGCTCAGTTTTTCATGTGGTTGTATTTAACAGCATGTGTATTTGACTTAACAGCAGCCTTTTGAAACATATAAAATTAGGATCAAAGTGAGCAATTGGAAGAATGGCATTTTTAGATGAACCTCAGATGCTAAGGATGTTGTTGAAACAAGCAATTCTTAGGCACTATTAGTTATATTTGCAACTGTAGTGACATCCCTCCCTAGCTGTTGACAGATGCAGCACTTTAAGACTTTAAGCTTTAGTATGTTGGCTATTATTAATTTTTTCAGAGCCCACATGTTAGCTAGGAAGACATAATAAAAGTTATACAGACTGAAAGTAGATGCCTTCCTCTTACTGTAGGGATTTTCTATGTCTATATCCACACTATTTTTCCTGAAAAAGACAAGATATATAATGATTTAAATATGATTGTCTTTCTTTTTTTGCCCCATACCCACCCCCCTTGTAAATGTGATGCTATCTCTCCTTCATTTTCTTGATCTCGTAAGCTGTCAATAAAAACAGGGAAGTAATACTCAAATAAGTAAACTTCATACCAGGCACTAGACATACAAGATGAGTGCAATGCAAGTGACCTGAGGCACACAAATTTATATTTTGACACCCACCGTCTTTATTTTTTTTTTTTCACTTTACTTTACTTTTAATTAATTTTGTGTCTCGTCTCTCTGATGCATCCCATGAAGTCTCATTAACTTGTATGTGTCCAATTTGTATGGTTGGTCCCCATCTCAGCCCTCCTCTACTATTGGTGGTTTGCCATTTCTGCCATTTCTTTGTAGTTGCTTCTTGATGTAGAGGTTTGGGGGCTGACTTCAGCTGTGAAGGCCAAAGTAAAAAAGGCCCTGAGTATCTCAGCCTTTTTTTCTTCTGCTCGTTATTGACTTACATACAGAAGGTTCCTTGTTATTTGCGACATCCCAAACCAGTTAAAGCTCCAGCTGGGCTTTTGCCTTTCTAGCAGCATCTGTGCATGCCCAAGTAGTATTTGTTTGCATTTTCTGGGAGTCTGTCCCTTTTTCCATCTCTTGTATGCTTTTTATTTGCATTTGGGCTCACTACATAGCTTACTGTTTAACCAGGCTGTTTTCATGTTTTGACAGCTTTTTTTTATTTTTAATTTTATTTTGCTACTTGTCCTCCTCACGCCCCTTAGGATCTTAAACTCTGCAATCTTATGAACACTGTAGTCAAGGGTGCTTTTGACAGTAAAGTCTCTGACTAGGTCGTCTTTATTTATAAGGAGTAGGTCCAGGTTACTTGCCTGTTATTAAGTAAATGTGTTGTATTATCTTCCCCAGGTATACTGGTTTCCAAGGACCCATTTCCAAACCAATTCTCATTCTGTTTTTTGCTTACACTTTCAATCTTTATCCCCTTTTGATCTTTATCCCGTTTGTATTATTTTTAGTGTTTGCTGCAAATCCTAGTTGTCTTATAATAAACACACATAACTAGCAAGCCGTTGCTGTCATTTTTATCCCATTAGGGAAGTCCCTGTTTTTACAACAATTTTTTTTTCATAATGAGGGGTGTGAAACTCCCTATAAAATTTAAACAAACAAAACTCTCCCAAATCTATGTCTAGAAACATAGATTTCTTTCTATTGCTACAGCTGTAGAAACAATATTTTACCTGTTGGGATATACAGAAAGAAGGAAAGCGTGGCCTTTGAAACATTGGACACATGTTCCTCTTAATGTATTGCTTGTTTGGGTCTTCAGGAAGCACACACTCATGTGTGAAGAGGCTTGCACTGATTTGGTCTTCCGTTGAGGAAATGCCAACGTGGAGGTGGAAAGGGCTCGCAAGTACTGCAGCCCACAGCAGTCTCGGGTGCAAGCTGCTGTGCTTTGCATGTCTCCCGTGACAACACAGGTGTCTCGCCGAGGGCAGTGGCTCACACCTGCCCAGGTGGAACACGGTACGCCCAGGTGTATTTGGGGTGTTTCCAGGTGGTTGATAAGTGCTTCTCAGACTTTCATCCTATTTCTTGTAAGATGACAGCCTTTATGAATGTAGCTCTTATCCTCCTGGGCGAACTAAAGGAACTGAGCAGTGGGGATTTTGGAAAGCAAAGAGATTTGTGGTGAGGGTCAGCTGCCTTGTCAAGTTAAGTTGCAAAGGTTTTTGAGCTCAAAGCTAATCATACTGATTTCTCATGTGTTGGTTGAAAGTCTGTCCCTAAATATATTCATTTTGTCTTGTAGTATTTTCATTAGATTCTCCTCAATATAATTTTCTTTTTCTGGTTCACTATTGTCATATTTACCTAAAAAATTCCTAGGAACCTGTAAGAGAAGGTGGGAAGATGAGTAGTGCTGTATTTTAATTAACAGTTCTGCTATTGTTAGTTGTCATCGAACAGCCACTCAATGTCATTTAAATGAAACACATTGCTCTCCTCTTTCTTTTTCGCTCCTGTACTGATATCTCTGTAGAGTGCATTGACGCTGACAATTTACATTGGCAATTTATATTAGCTGAGTTAGAGGTGTGGGCTACTCAGCAGTTGACCTCTCTGGTGGCCCCAACTCAATGCTTTCTGTTCTCCCTTGCCTCCCTCTTGCACAGCTTTCCTCTCTCTCCCACAGACTCCTTCTCTAAATATAATCCTCACAGCAACAGAGAGAACTTCTGGTCAGCAAAGACCATCTGGGTCTCTGGCTTTGTTGCTTCTACACCATGGTGTAGCAATAGACCGCTTTGATGTGTTGGTTGCTTTCTTTTATTTTTTAGTGCCTTTGGTGAAGCCTTTTTCATCATGAGACTCAATTAGACTAGCACTGACAGATACTTGTTTAGTTTAGTATCTGATAAGACCATTACTTCTGAGTGCAAGTTAGGACCAATTTCCTACCTGGATTCACTACTTAGAAATAACAATAACTATTAAATCTTTCCTTCCTCATAGGAGATGCAATACTTAGGTTGCTAACATACATGTGCCCACTGGAAGGACTCCTTCCCATGGACATCGTGAGGCTGAGCTAATATAAATAATCCCTTGTAACTAGTGAAATTACTGATTTTGTATCCAGTGATCAGACACTGTTTAGATTCTGCATTGTGCTCTGTTAAGTGCACCCCTGGTTTTTAGGTCAGATACGCATCTCTCGGCCTCCTCAAATGTCTAGAAAAGATATTTTTTTGCCAGGACAGCTGTAGGCTTTGTATTAAGAAATATATAAGGCCTAATCAAGTAAATTATGTGGTACTACAGAAAGCATGATCTTCATAGTCCTTTAAGTCTTTAGTGTTTTAATGTTCTGAGTGTGAGCAATGTCCTTTAATCCTTGGGAATATGCTCAGTACCAAGACAATATTTTGTCTAAATAATAAACATAACCATTTATTCTGTGATTCTCTATGGAGCGGCTTAATCTTGCTGAAGGCTGAGTACCCCCTGCTTTTCATTAGAGTCTTTCAGAAGCAGATGACACAAAGAAGACTTTGCAGAAGTATTCCTGGGTGTCCTGACTACTGGAAAGATAAAATTACTGTGTCATATGGGTTTAGCTGTTAATTTAGAGAGCAGAATGAAGGTGAGAGTTATTTCTTCCTTGTGAATTTGTTTTATTCTTTTTTTTTTCATATTTACATTTAAAATGAGTGTCCCTTAAGAAAAGTACTTAGAAGTCTTAAAACTCAAAAAAAAAAAAAAAAAAAAAACAAAAAAAAAAACAAAAACCAAACAACCCACTTTATTTTTTTCATCTTTTAAAATTTAATTAAGAATGAAAAGCAGATAGTGTCTTTTTTCCTGAGCTTCGTTTTAAAGTAATTAGATGATTAAAAAGAAACCACACAGTCGGAATGTTGTTTCTGAACATCAAACTACTTGAAATTCCGTGGCATTCTTGCTGCAGTTGCAAATTTCGCAATCTAAATGAAAATATTTTGTGTGTGTAGCTTCACAGTGAATGCAGAATTGTACAGCCCTAGGATTAAAAATGCATTTGTACAAAGATTGTGAAATTAAACTGTTTTCCACATATGCTGTTGTATACACGACTCTTTTTTCACCTATGTATTTTTTTTTTTACCATTATGTACACAAAAACACTGTATGGTGATTGATTGCTGTAAGTCATAGTATAGTTCTAAATGGTATAATTGCTAATACTTCCAATATTTTAATTCTGTGTGTAAAATTATCAAAGCACTTCTTTATAATGTATAAACTTTCCGAGGTTAAATTTTAAGAGGGAGAAGAAAATTTAGAAGTACCAATGTGTTTGTTTTGAAACCTGCCACTGGATTTGAAAGTTCATTACATCCAAAAAAGTACCTTGTAACTGTCAGGTCTTTTAGGTTTGGCTGTACCTACATGCTTTTGTTGTAACTTGCTGTTTCTGTAGCCACATCTAATGTTTCAGAAATGATCAAAGAAAATCTAATTCCCGAGGCTACAGCAAATGTTTTGATTTGAAAAACTCTCAATATAAATCATGGGTTTTCACACTAAGTTCCTTTTATGAAACAAAGCCCCCAAACCAAACCAGCGGTGTTAACAGTTGCCATCACCCAAACAACCTTTGCTCTGCCCTTTGTTTTCAGAACTGGGCCTGCCTGATGTTAATGAGCGTCCTGCTGGTTAGAATTCGGGTTAGCTGAAGGGAAGGATGGTCTTGGGGTTAAGGCATTGCGCAGAGGATTAGCAGTTTAATTCTCTTCTGAATTTTTATGGTTCATGTTTCCGAAACCTTTTTTTCCTGGCAACTAATGGCTAGAGAAAAATCTTTAGCAACAAACTGCTTGTGTAAATGATTACAAGAACTAAAACCCATCAAATATAATGAGGGCCTTGACTACAGCCCTGCATTTGACAGTGCTGTAGACCTTGCCCTCTTCTGGCTCCACTGCTCTGCAATGTCAGGTGGTTCCCATCTCTCCTCAGTGGGACATGAGATGTGGGGAGGAGAGGGAATTAGCAAGTGTCCCTGCACTCTTGCACTTCAGATCCACGCAAAGTTTAAAGCTGGTCTCCTGGGAGCTTCACAGGTCCGGAGTTCTCTCTGTGTGTTTGCATGTGGCATACCTAAATAATGCTGTACGTCTCTCTCTGCCTGTGTATATGTTCATATAATTTTGTGTATAGACATGCATTTTTAACACCTATATTTAAACATACACAGAAAGAATATCTCTATATTTTAAATAGGTTCTCATGAAAAAAATGGCTTGCCTAGCTGATCAGCAAAATGCAATGGAAAATTTAAGACTTAGTTTTTTCTGTGAGGAGCAGTTAGTCATTTCCTGGTGCAGAGAATAACAAAATTACTGACTTTCCAACGATCTTGGCTCATTTTCATTCTATGCCAGGTGGTTGCTAGAGTTTGACAAATGATAGATTTGGTTTCAAAGGGTGCTTGAATTGCACAAAGTGTTTTTCATATTAGGGAAGACATGGTCATTTTTTTCCACAAGTTTTAAGATTTATCGCCTTGCACAAATGTTGTAAATTAGTTTGTTTGCTATTTATTTTCTCTGGATTGCTGTAATTGGTGTCATTAGTTGAAGGGCAAGTTTTACAGATGGTTGGAGGGATGGCCTTTTATGCATACACCCTTTTTATTTATTTATTTTTTAAACACTGTTACAGGACTGCAAGTCAGATGGGTAGACTGCTACTTCCCGTTTACTCACCCTTCCTTTGAGATGGAGATCAACTTCCAAGGAGAATGGCTGGAGGTCCTGGGCTGTGGGGTCATGGAGCAACAGCTAGTTAACTCAGGTACTGAAACTCCTTTACTTCATTGACATCTCTATTAGCAAACACTTCCAGTGCAATCAGTTTCACAGCCTGAAATGCCCCCCCTCTCTCCTGGTGAGTGCAGGCATCTCTGTTAGCAGCAGCTGCCACAGCTAGTCCTCAGGTGGAAGGCAGACCTTCCATGCTGTGATTTGAGTGTAACAACTGAGTGAGCTGGAGCCTGCAAACAGAAAGCTTGTCTTTCATTTTCTGCGGTAAGGAGACAGACGGATCTCAGCTTTAAAAGGGAAACTGATGAATTAGGTTGTACATTTTTCTGACTTCCAAGAGAAGTCAAGTGCATGCACAGTTATGATTTTAAGGCATCGTGAGCAAATAGCATCCCCTAGTATTTGGAATATGAGAGTGTTCCTGTATCTCTAAAGTGTAGAAAGAGGAAAGTAACTTCAATCATCAAGTTAGTTGCTGGGTAAATGATAGGTTGCTTTTTGGTTCTGATTTTTTTCTTTTATCCTCAGATTTAAATTAGAATTATTACAGTAAAATGTCACATGACAATTTGCTTTCTAAACTTTATATATAAGTACAAGGAAGGAGAGGAGAAATTATGTTTTGTTTTGTTTTGTTTTTCTGATTATTTTCACAGTGAGAATTTAACATGCTTGTCTTGTTAGTGACAATAGGCAATTCTGCTTAAGCACAGGGCAGTGCTCAGACCTCCATCATTCAGTGTCTTTCAGTACTAGTTATTAGGTGTAGGAGCCTTCTGCAATATGATCCATTTAATTCTCACAAGCATGCTTTCTTATAGCCATAGAACACTCAGTTGATTTCATTGCAGTTGGTTTGCGAAGCTATTGTGTTTTAATGTGCTCTAAATACTTTTTTCTTGAAGTCTAAGTACGATACCTATAAACGGCCCCAGTTATTTGGCATTGCTTTATTTTCTTCAAAGCTTGCATATATCTTAATATTATTATTTTACTTTAATAAAGATGAATCCTTTTCCAGAATTTCTCACCAATGGGTTAATGCTTTATGCTAATGTACTTTATCAGGCTATTGTGTTTATGGTGTGGTAAATATAACACGGGATCTGATCAGCCTCGGAAGTGAGAGACTGCCGTGTAATATTATTTTGATCAGATGTAATATGCTAATGGCCAGACTTTCTTCTTGAAAAGCTTTTATGCTGCTCAGTTCTTATGTTTAGGTTCTTTTAATGTGTGTGAGGAGAGCTAAACTATGGCCCCAAAACAATTACTGAATGTGTTTATTTGTGTGTGTGTGTGAATGAATGTACATGAAATGCCAACGGGCAGGTTTCTACAGCAGTCAAAATTTTCAATTTAATCTGACTCAGCTCTTTCTCACCTCTCTGAATTACAGTCTTCAACATTATATCCCTTCTGCACCAAAACTCTCCTATTTATTGTAATTCTAATCTTCCAAGAAAAATGAATTTATTAATTCAAGTCTAGCTTTTGAACATCTTGTGAATTTGTATTATTAGTTGAAGAAAAAAAACAAAAACAAAAAAGGAAGATTCTTTTCCTTTATTAGCAAGATATTTTTAGACGGGTAAAACTGTTGAAGAAGTGCCAATCATTTTTCTCTTCATTTAGAAGGAGTTTCACTTTATGCAACTATGCTTTTGTTCTTCAGCTCCCTCTGGTAATTGCAAAAACACCTGGTTACAGAATCCGAGTCTAATTTATTTTTTGAACAATTTAGTGAGGAAGAAGTGTGGTCATAATTTGTGTTGGCTAACAATTATCTTATTTGATTTAAAGTAATGCTGCAGACAAGATAGTTCACGTTTTCAGTCAAGTAAGGAGTCAAACACAAGCCTTCCCTGCCTACTGCTGCTCAGAGCATTATTTTCTTTAATCCTCTTTCACAACAATTTAAAACCCCAGTAGGCATCTTTTCGTGATGAAGCCAGTTTTGCTACTAACCCATAGTTGTTTTTTTGTGCATGTGTGTTTGTGTGGTGTGGCAGCAATCTGCCTTTGCCCAAAACTGAAAATGCAGAAATCCAGAAAGAGGATTTTCTGTGGAAAAGAATGAAGGTGAAAATTGTCTTTCCTATCTCCATCTTTTTTTTTTTTTTTTTTTTTTCCTCCCTATTAGGACTTGAGTATCCTCTAAAACTATCTTGAAGAGAAGTGTTTTCTTAATACTTATCTGCTACCTTTAGAATGTCTCTAATTCTTCTAGTATCCAGTCAATAGGTATTAACTATTACTCTGGTCCCATCTTTGACACACCTAAGCTTTAGTTTTAAAGACTTCAGTTTTAAACCAGTACAGATCAGCAAGGAATAAGATCTTTATCAAACTAGGGAAGGAGGCCTGGCACTTCCAAAGAGCTCTTTTCTTTCACTTTTTCTTCCAGGTACTGCCTGTTCACCTTTATAGGAGGCAGTGCTATTTTCAGTCAATAGAGATTTCCAAACAAAAAACTCTAAGGTGGACTACTTGGAAGGAGTACAGTAATATAGGTGTGTAATATATTTATAGAAAAACACTAGTTGGGGGGGGGGGGGGGGCCATTTTTCCCTGATAACAGAATTCTTCAACTACAGGTGAATATCACATTGCCTAACATTATGTATCTATCTTCAGTTCTCTGACTCACCCTACAGGTGTATTTCCCCTGACCAGGGAGTAAATGCTGGTGCCTACACCTCCCTGCTCTGTATCTTTCCATTGTCAGGAATAGGCACTGCAAATTGCCTCTTCCCATCTCAATCTCTTCATGGGCTCTACGAGAAAACACCTCAGTAGGACTGAATGAAAGAGAAGCATTACTCATTTTTGGCTGGCTAAACTTGTGCTGAAGGAGTATTTCACTCTTTGTGTGCCAGTTTACCAGGTAAACGCAGAAAGATCTTTCTATGGTGTGCTGCACAGCTTGGAGATAATAAAAAAAAATGGAGAATAAGCTGATAAATTTGCAGATTTTTTTTTTATTATTTTTTATTTTTTGGTGATCTGTATCATTTCTAGTATCTTGCAGGTTTGGATTTTTGTTTTATGATTATATGATTTTTGTTTTGGTCTTTGCTTGATACTGACTATAGCAGTGCACACTTCTGAAATCTAATGTTTGTTGGCAAGCATTGTTTTTCTTTCCATAAGAAAATATTTTCCTAAGGGAAAGGAAGACAGCTTTTAACCTTCAAAATCCTCAAATCCTTTTTTGTATGTGTTACTGCCCGATGATGTAAGACTGGCTTGTAAGGCAATCAGAAACAATCATTCAAAGCAGAAGCTGCATGTGCCTGGTGACTGATGGTGGCCGTAACTTAAACAGCCAGCACAGATGATTTATTTATTTCTTTTCAGTTTTGTTTTGTTTCTTATATATCTGTGATAGCAGAAGAACTGGTTATGCCTTGTGGATGGATTAAAAGACACGGACCCTGCCACAGCAAGGCCAGGATATTGGGCTTTGAGTAGCTGTGTCTTTATGCTGGCTGAAGATGATAGCACAGGGGCAGATCCTTCAGTGACATCTTCCTGCATGAAATTACTTCTCTGTAGTTCCTTAGCGGTCACCCTCATGCAACAAATCTTGATAGTATTGACAGATCCTGTTAAGATTTTTAGTCTAGACTGAAGAATGCCATTGTTGCTTTAATGCCCCGTGGAACTGAGATAGGCGTTACATTTGATAGATTGCTGCTTTCTAAAAGAGATTATTTTGTTGAAGATTCTGATGCCTTCATATATTTGGGAAGGAACCTTTGATTTCTTTGATTTCACTTTAAAATTGAATGTGATTCAGACATTTAGTACATGTAAATAGAAACGTATTTGTTATAGGGAAAAACTGGTCAATCAGTTCAAATGTATTGATAGTACTCTGCTGCATCACCCGTTTTCCTGCTATGCAGTTTTTCCTTCTGAGGTCTGCAAAGAGACTCTGTAGGCTTCTCCTTCTCCCCTGCTCCCTCCGCATGCTTCTTAATAAGCTAGATTTCCAGTTTCTGATGTAGATCTCCACAGCGTAGATGTAGTAATGAACCCAAATATGGCAGGCAGCAAAACAAACCAGCAGTTTTTTTTATTTTTTTATTTTTTGGTGTGTGTGTGTGTGTGTGTGGCAACTCGTTGCTTTATATTTTGTAGCCTTCCACAGTCCTTTACCTCACCTTTAAGTTTCTTACGTTAAACCAGTTTGGGATTTGCCCAGGAGAGGTAGCCAGCCTCATTCTTAGTCATTCGCTAGTCAGTGGGGATGATCCACTCTTCTGAACAATTTAGATTTTATGTGTTAACAGTGAGTAAGGTTTCTGTTGTCTTGGTGTGTGGATGAGCAAATAAAAGCTGGTAGGCAGTGTAACTACCATTTGCATTAAAGCCAGTCCAGCTACTGAATATTTTTAATAGGAGTTGTTTGTATTTTGGAATGTCTCTTCTGACCAAATGGAGAATATGGTAATATTTACTATTTCTAACAGTGATATTTTCTATTTTTAAAAGAAAAGTAAAACATGCACCCTATGACTGTTTTTATATAATTGTGGAAAAAATATGCACTTACTGCGAAGATGCACAGAATTGTAACAAATGATGTTACATATTCCCCTAAGGCCGACAGGGCTAAACTAGAGCAGTTATTTACTGTAATGTGAACATAGGAGATCTCTATTATAATCTAATATTCAATAAGTATAAAATCTAACTTCTTGTACTGTTTAATTTTTCATTTTTATGTGCACTTTTTTCATCTTAAACTGCACCTGACTACGTAACTTTAATAGGAATGTTTTATATGCATTTTAATGTAAAGAAAAATAATTTTTATTATGGATAACACTGGAAAAATACAGAAACTGTACAGTGTAGTAGCAAGTATTCTCAGTTTTAGGTCCACGAAGAGGAGATGAGGAAATCCTTTGGTACAGTAGAACTGACGTCAGTTAACATCACATAAGGTATTTATTTCTGTGCTTCAGGAGTTAGTTACCCAAGATTCACAACGATGGTGTTCGCTGGTGGGTGCTGAAGTTCCCAGGTCTGCATGGAGTTATATGATTAAAACCTTTGAATACAGGATGCTGCTTACTCAGAGGCGGTGATCATAGTGTTGCTTAGTACCTGTGAAATTGGAAGCAGTTAGGGTGTGATCCTTTCCTGATTGAAATCAATGGCAATGTTCTCCGTGCTCACTGTTGCAGAATGCATTAGCTTGGGACAGAAGCATGAAAATTGGACTACTGAAGTTTACCCCCAAACCAAGAAATAAAAAATCTTCCATTCATTTAAAACAAGGGGCGGGGGTGGACACAATAGACAATTCCATATTTTTTTTGTATGACTCTTCTTGATGTATTTTAATTTCTGATGTACTGAAGGAAAATAACCTAAGGATGGCACGTCAGACCTGACATGGGTACATCCCTGTATCCTGACTTAAAGTAGTGCATACAGGTGCCTAAAGAGTGGAACATAATGTAGATATGCTGATACACACTTGCAGCTCTTGGTTTCCTGAGCTGAAAACAGGACCTTTGTTTTTAGCTGTCATTGTGGAATTTGATTTTGAAGTGCTGGGTGGTCTGAGGCACTCTGTAAAACAGTTGCTCACCTCTGGGTGGGTGCTCAGGTTGTTTTTTTGTTTCCTGAGATGATAAATCATGAGGGCAGCTGCATTTAGGCTACCTGCAGGAAGAGTTGGTGAGACTTTCTTGCTGTGTATAGGTTTTTTCTTCCTTACCCATCAGAAAATAACGCTGATACACTCTTAAGAAACTCCCCCCTCCTTTTTCTTTCTTTTCCTTTTTTAAATTGTCAGCTTGAAGTTGAATGTAATAGGCAATGGTGTATGGGTTTGGAAGTGTATTTCAGTTTTCCAGCGTGAATAGCAGGAGTTCATCATGGCTTTAGCGAGGAACTGAGCAGGCACTGGGCCTTCGGAAAGGCTCTGAAGGAAACTTTATGTCAACAGTTTGCATACAGTTACAGCTTTAAAAGTTTCTGGCCAGTCTTGGTCTTGAAACAGAGTGTCATATCCTGAATTTATAACAAAGGTGTTTTGTTTTTTTTTTTAATGATATTTCTTTTCATGAAGAAGAACTTGCCAACCTTGTTGAAACATCTTCATGAATACTGAACACAAAGAAAGGAGTTTGTTGTGATTTCTGCAAATCCTTGCTTTTGTTTTAAAAGGTAGAAGTTTATTTGTCATGAGTGTACTCTTTGTTGAAGCCCGATTCTTGAAGTGTATTTTTTTTTGCCGTTTAGAAGCCTTTTTACAGATCAGTGGCAAGACTTATTTCCAAAATTTAAATAGCACTTGGCCCAGGGCTGCCAACTTCAGCCAAATACAAGTCTTGACAAGGAGAACTTCCTTGGCTGCAATGCTGCAGTAAAAAAAATATTTAATCATTTATTGAAGATCTTCAAAATTGCTGCCTGAAGCAAAATAACAATTTTAAGTTTTTAACCTGTCCACTCATTTTTGCCTTTTTGTTTGTTTGTTTCAAAAGGATTATCAGATTTGGACAATTCTTTGTGGGCAGTAAATTAGTAATTAACAAAAAAATTATGTCAGTGTTACCTTGCAGACATAGGGGGGAGTTTTTAAATTTATGAATATGTTCTTAAATCAAATTTTAGTTATGGGTGAGTTAGGTTCATATATCAATCAGCAGGGGGTGTTTTGAGGAAGGGGAAATTTAATATCTTTCATCTAGCAATTTTTTCCTGTTCAGCTCTTGCCTGGTAAATTACATTAAAATGTTGGAGCAGATGGTGCATGTGGCTTAAATAGTA
The DNA here is from genome assembly GCF_011077185.1 of Oxyura jamaicensis. NCBI lineage: Eukaryota > Metazoa > Chordata > Aves > Anseriformes > Anatidae > Oxyura > Oxyura jamaicensis. The sequence continues at coordinate 69,971,997 of NC_048894.1, read as the reverse complement.
TGCAGACCCATGTTCTATCTATGCTAACAGCTCTCTGTGGGGACCTTGAAATAGTTAAAGCTGTATGTGTGTGTATGGATATAGTGTATAAGGGTAAATATAATGCATTTAAAATACGTTCCTGCAATGCTTCAAGGTGAAATTAAAGTTACAGAGGTTTATTGGTGTCTTGAGCAGCTGGGGCCTGCCCAGACCACAGGATAAAAGCGAGGATAGCGTCTGATGGGTGGGCTAGTCCTTCCCACACAGTACCTCCAAAGCAAACCCTGCACAGCAGACTTAAATCACAGTTCTCCGTTGCAAATATTTCAGTGTTTGAAATCTGTTCTTTTTAGGTCACTGCCTGTCTCCTATGCAACCACATCACTGCAGCAGCACCCTGACGTCTCCCAGTCTTTCCTGTACTTATTCTCCCAAGACCATTATGAGGCAGGGAAGTGTCGTCATCCCCGTTTTAAGGACTAGAGCTGAAGTACATGGGAGGCTGACACACACACATGCATGCTGCAGGCACAGGTGTTAGCAGCCTCTGCAAGAGAGTTAGCTTTCCTACACGTTGCTCATACACTCTGTAGAGAAAGGAGGTCTTCCACTGTGCTTTGAAGGCATGACTCAGCCTTCTTTTCTGGATCGCTCTGCCAAGCAGCCTCTTTCTGGGACTGGCTGCAGGGGGAGCCTCCTCTCCTAATTTGGGCAGGTACCTGAAGGTAACGTGAATACCCCACAAAGAGGCAGTGTTTCAGATTAAATGAAATTAATGGGAAATGAGGAAGCATCTGTGTTTAGGTGACTTCCCAAGGGTCTCAGAAGTTGTCTGTTGCAGAAACAGGAGTTGAATCCAAGCTGTAGGTTTATATCTCAACCTCTGAATCACCTTTGTCTCAGCTTATCCTAGTGATTACATCTGCACATACATAAATACAGGTAAACGTGTGTATGTATGCACCCAAAAATAGAGACAAAAGACAAGTGACCAAAGAAATAAAAAATGAGACAAATTTGGTCTATTACGATTTTTTTTGTGGTCCCCTCAACCCCCCCGGGTGTAAACAGCAAAACAGATTGTCACAGCTGGATAATTTCGGAGATGCTTCACTGAGCTGGCAGCCCCTGAGACCTTGCTTTAGACAGTCAGATATGGAGCTGGTGTGAAATTGTGGGTTTTTAGAGAAAGATGTGATTGAATTTTTGTCTGTATTCTTCAGTATTTCCTGCAGATACCCAGAAATGTATGTGCATGGCACATCTCAAGAAGTGTGCGCCTAAGACAGTGCTAACCAGTTTTGAATGGAATAAGTAATAGTGCAGAGGATCTGATTTTCCCTCCAAAATGTATGGTGATCCAGCCTTTATGTGTACAAGGAGAGGAGCTCTGACTGTAGTCACCTGGGTGGCTTTTAGGAATCCCTTTCGTGGTAAAAGCAGAGCCAAGACAAGATTGTCTAACGCCTTGTCTAGCAGAACCTTAAAAATCTTAGGTGTGGAGAATCCACCACATCCCTGGAGAGATTATTCCAATGACTGGTTGTTCTCACAGTGAAAAATTTTCCTCTTAAATGCAATCAGTATATCACTGGTGCAGCTTGTACCCACTGCCTCTTATTTCCTCCATGCGAGGAAACACTGACATAATTTTTTTGTTAACTACTAATTTACTGCCCACAAAGAATTGTCCAAATCCGAGAATCCTTTTGAAACAAAGACTTTCAGGACTTTGCAGGTTCTAAGGAGTTTGCATTTTTGGACTGGGATGATTTTTATACAGAAAATCTTTCTTCTCTCTTCTTTCTACTAGAAGAAGAAATCAAGGAGAGTTTATTTCCCACTTTGGTTGAAGATGACCTTTCGGGTTTGATATTGTTTTGGTTTCTTTTGAGATGCCTGGAAGGGAAGACTTGGTCTTGCCTTGATAAGTAAATTGAAACATAGAAATGAGTTGCACAGAGGTGGTGTTGCAGTCAACCAAAGTATATATTATTATTATTTTATTTATTTCTCTTGTTCTGCTACCCAGGACTACACCACCAGGTCTGATAATGTGTGCTGTATTATACAGTTATACCTTTCCTCCACCTTTCCCTTTTTCTTGTCAAGATAACTTGCCTTATGTATCCTCCTTAATTTACAGCTCTGTTTTTAAAGCTGTTTTTTTCATCTAGTTTTTCATCCAGAAGGAACCCATAAATTTTTTTGAAATGTTGCTTTCTCTGATTTTATTACCTTTGACAGACTCATTATGTATGTTAGAATTGGTGTTCTTCAAAAAGAATTAATATAAGCTTACTCCCAATCTGTGTTTGTGTAGAATGAACAAATACAGTATTCCATTTTATGACAATTCAATTACACCTATTTCTGAGAAGTGTGTTATTTATTTACAGAGGTATTTTGTGGGGAAGTAAGTAGAGGATTGGATTTTGAAGTAAGTAGTTATTATAGAAGTCGGATGGCCATTTGAGCTTGTGGCTCCATATGATTTTGCCAGTTGAGTGTTAGAGTACTGCTGTCAGTGGATTTAGAGGATAATTTCTCTTTCATGGTGCAAGACCACATTTTTAGTTGGAATTTATGTTTCTTACCTTCACAATTTAGGAAACTACTTTGTCTTCATGCTTCATTTTCTCCTGCCCAAAAATGTCTGTGGAAAAGTGTTAACTCAGTCTAACATTAATCTTGAAATCAGTGAGAGTGGTTATTTGATTGTCTGGTGCATGGTACTTTTTTCCATCTAGCAATGAAAGCTACTGCCTAGCATTTGAGGCTGATTTTAGCCCATTTGCAATCTAAGAAAGAAAGAAAGAGGTGGTAGAATGTGTAGCTGCATCTTCTAATGTTTATATCTCATTTGAAGCAGTTTGCCTGTATGTGTGTATTGCCTCTCCTTCCCTTTATTTTTTTAATCAAAAGTAAATTAAAGATTGAGTAATTCAGTATGATTTGTCTCCATGGGATCCAGCAGGAGGACTAGAGCACCACACACAAGAGAAGGCTAAATAATGATGGATGTAGTTTATTAAGCAGTTCCCAAGCAAAAGAAAGTGCTACTCTCAAAAACCTTGAAGAGCAACAATTTATAGCACAGAGAAGGTGTTTCCCTTGGCTTTATTTATGCAAATGAAAATACTGCCAAATAATACTATTGAATTACCACATGGTTATGTGATGAATGCTGAATGTTTTTAATCAGCCAGGAGTTAGTCCAATGAGCCTAATACAATTCCTCATCAGTCTAGGATACCCTGCGGGTTTTTTTGTTACATTGTAATATTCATTTTTGCCATTCCCAGGACATTTATCAGGGCTACCCAACAGAGGGTGGGGAAGAAATTTTACAGGCATGTCTCTAACTGTTCCTTACTCTGCTACATACAGCTGAGCTGAGATAGTTTTAAGTCAGCTGAGATTGGATAGAGCATTTCAGGAAGTATTTCTCTTTACTAGATCACAGACACGATCTTGCTTTCTCATTTCTGGAGGGAGAGACTTTTGTTAGGATGTTGCTACTATGCATCATTTGTTGTCTTTGAGATTTCTAGCTGGTGAGCAGCATGGATGAACGCAGTTCTCCTGTGTGCCTGCTGGAGGCTGAAATACGCGCCTCTCCCCCTCACCACTTTTTTTTTTTTTTTTTGAAGTATTAAGAAAATAGCAAACCAGTGAAGGTGTACGGATGCTTGGCCTTCCCACCTCTGTACCATTTGTGAAGGTCTTCATGTTGCTGGTATTGCAAAGAATAGCTTAGCTTGAATTTGCTTGGGTTTCATCTTCAGATGCCCAGATTAACAGGAAATCTCTATGAGTAGTAGAGAAGATAAAACATACAGCACTTGACTAAGAAGGTGTTGAGAAGGAAGTGATTATGCTTTGAGGGAGGATCGAATTTCCAGAAGGAAGGAAGGAGTCTGGAACAGGTTTGGCACCTCCATGTTGCTGGAGCATATCCGCAGCACAGCTATGGATTAGAGACAGCCCGTTCCAGGCAGCGTACCAGCTAGTTATGAGTGGAGTTTGCTCTACCTGAAATGAATCAGGGAAAAATGCCAGCCTATATCAACACTTCTCTCCATGTAAATAACAGTGACAGATTACTAATAGATATCACAGCAATGTCTTCTTTTTTATTTATTTATTTTTTCCTCTGAACAGAACGGATGACATAAATTGTGTAATCTGACTAGGTAGTGAGCATCAGTAATAAGTTAGATCCTAAATGTTCTGATGTAGTCCCGTGAAACTTCTGTATGTAACAACAAATGCAATTTAAGAGGTAACCATGGAGGTAACCCAGTACCCATCTTATTTTGGGCCAAGTGGGGACAGAGGAGGGGAGAGGTTCTGGGTGAGGGCCTGTTTCTTTGCTTGCTTTTGAGGGCCATTTAGATTATTTTAAAATCTTAGCTGAATGCTTGAAAGTCTTGACAAGCTCAGTATTCTCTGGGCTTTATCAAGGTAAATTAAAACACAGCAAAGAACAAACAAACGGAAAATTTCCCAACAAAAAGCCCGTAAGATCGTAGCAACAGTTTTAGCCCTCCTCAGCACCTCACCCAACAAAAAGCAGTAACTGTTATCTCCTCTTTATCTTAAAATAGTGTGGAGACAGGAAACAAACGAACAAACAAACAAACAAAAACAACAGAATAGTGATTCTTCCAGTCCTGAGAATTGCTGCCCCTTCTTATTCTGAAGCATGAGCTGCTCATTCTACAGTACTGGTTGTCTTTGTGCTACTGACAGATTGTCTCTGACATTGTCATTAGAGCTTTTCCTGTTTTTAAAAACAATAATTGAAGTGGATTTATTGAATTTTCTTGTAGAACAGTGATGGATGCAAAACAGCAGTGCCGACTGTAATAGAAGAAAAATTACTAGGATTCATTTAAAGAAGGCAAGAGGCTACAGTTAGGAGTTCATCTTTGACTATATGGATTGGAAAGTGTTCAGCTAATGAATTATTCCAAAAGAACAAGTTCAGTGAGGGGAATCTTTTTCTCATATTAGCTCAGACTTAGCATCTTTCAAAAGTGACAGTCAAATATAAACTCTTGACTGGAATCCTTTTTTTCATCTCCGGGGCAATATATTCTTAATGCAGTACTGCCATGTCTCACAGTAGAAACTGTATTTGCCAAAATATTGCTGCTATTGTACTAGAAGCCATTGTATTACAACCAGGATGGGCAGGATTACTTATATATACAAGTACTAAATTACTTTTTATTCTTATTGAGTAAAAGCTGGTGATCTTAAATAGGAAACTGGTACTCTACCTGTATTGACACTTGCTGCTGCGATTTTTATTTATTTAGTAGGAGTTGAGCCGAAGTTCATTTTAGAAAGGAAAGGCTCCTTTCCTTTGGGTAGTCTGCTTGTGAGGGGCAGGTTGTCCCATGTCTGCCCTCTTGTGGATACTTTTTTGTGTGGTTCCTTGAAATCTGAGGTTCTAGCCATCTTTAGAGGATGTTTAGTAATTTAGCTGAATTGCAGCTCTCGTGTCTCATAGGCCCGTGAGCATTAGGAACTAAGAAAGCATGAGTTTAGTATAGGCATTCCAAAACAGGAATCTAGAGTTCATGTAACCCATCTAAAGGAGTATTTAATTATGCAATAGTTTTAAAAACATACATGTATTTTTTCTGTGTTGCTATCGGCTTTCACACTTCAGTAGATGTATGGTAGATTCTTTTCTGCGAAGAAAGGCTGGGAGAGCTGGGGCTGTTCAGCCTGAAGAAGAGAAGGCTCTGGGCAGACCTCACTGCAGCTTCTCAATACTTAAAGGGGGCTTATAAAAAAGATGGAGAACAGCTTTTTTCTTGGGCAGACAATGACAAGACAAGGGGAATGGTTTTAAACTGAAAGAGGGAAGATTTAGATTAGATGTTTGGAGGAAATTCTTCACTCAGAGAGTGGTGAGGCACTGGCACAGGTTGCCCAGAGAAGCTGTGGGTGCCCTATCCCTGTAAGTGTTCAAGGCCAGGCCCCAAAGGCCCCCATCCAGAGGCTTTGGCAGCCTGGTCTGGTGGGAAGTGTCCCTGCTCATGGCAGGGGGTTTGGAACAAGATGGTGTCTAAGGTCCTTTCCCACCCAAACCATTCCGTGATTTTATGAATAGTGAAAGAAAGCAGTCTGTGCATAAGCATTTGTCATGTTCTGCATGTGGCTGATTGGAAGAGCTGTAAGCAAACATTAGACAAATATTGTAGCACCCTCTGCAGAGTCTGCTGAGTTGTTCTCTACCATGTACATGGTTTTGGTTTTTAATAGTAGCCAGGTGATGAGAGTGATATGCTCATGAATCTCCAGTTTCTTTATATGCGATCCTAGGAGCTGCTGTCCTAATGGGACAAGGAACAAGATGCTTCTTTGTTTTGTTTTGATAGCATGTGATGCTGAGCTTCTAGATGAAAAAAGGTATCGTTTTGATGCTTCTGTTTTTCTACTGTTAATCAATAAGAAATAATCTCAGTAGAAGCAAACCTGTAATCCTGGTATGGAGAGAAGGAAGCACTCAATATGATAAGACTGTAATTCAGTGAAAATCAAATAAAGTGATTTTTTGTAGTGCTCCATCAGTAGTTCTCTGTTTGTTACCTTTGTGGCTGTCATAGAAGCATGATATATTCAATACAGGGGAGGGGGGATAGGGGCATATGAACGATTGTCAGTGGACATAATATTTACACAGATATGGCAGTTAACTGCCTCTTTACTGTGTTACATATTATTCATAATCACTGCCATTGCTCTAGAGTTTTCTACCAGATACCTTTATGAAAATATTGTTTAAAAAGAATTAGAAGATGAGGTGGATAGAAATTCAGGTCATACTGAACCAAGTTTACAAGCAGTTCCAGAAGTAGCAAAGCTGATCATTTTCTGTAGGTCTGTGTGGACTTAGTGATATCAGAGAGTGACCTCACATGCTTGCTTCTTCTTCATGGGTCAATAATTAGGTCAAACTTTTAACAGCTGTCAGAGACCTACCCCATTCTGTTGTTCTTCATTAAGTTGTTCCAACATGTTTAAAAGTTTTCAGGGAAAGGGAATAAACAGCAGCCACATGCAGTGCTTGCCTGGACTGTGGGATCAGGTTGGCATTGTTTTCTTAGACTAAATTAACATAATCACTCTTGGAGGTGAAATGCACAGTTGCAATCAGCCAAAAAGGCACAGATCCTTTTCTCACTTCCAACAGACAGCCTCTTGTCTTCAGTGCTTTCCATCACACCTGCAGGTGTTATACTCTTCAGTAGGAGAAAATCATTAATTCTTTCCTTGAAAAGCTCAAATTTGAAAAAGCCAATGTTCCCCTGCAATGACCTTGCTGCCTTATGATACTCGGCAGGAAGAGAAAATCAGTAACTTTTTTCCTTGAAAGGCTCAAATATGAAAAAGCTAGAGTTCTCCTACAGTAACCCTTTTGCTGCTTTACTCCCACCTTCCTTTCATCATCTCTCTTCTCACGGGGCTTGAAGAAAAATGCGTACACCTTAACTTAGGGAAAAGCTCTGTGACTGTACAATTCACAGGTGGAGTTTAAGGAAGGTGATCTAAGGGGCACCGAGTCTGTAATTTCTTTCATGCGTTCTGTACGTTTGTGCAACACAGAGCTAGCAGGGCCTTGCCAGGCTCCCGGAGACACCCAAAAAGCTTCGTAGCAGAAGGGAGTAATTGCAGCAAGTATGCAGGCAGCTGAAGGACAGCCCTGAGATGATTTTCAAACCACAGCAGAGGAAACTGTCAAGGAAGTGTGACAGTAGGGGAGATACCTGCATGAACTCACGAGCTCTGTTTTCCACTACCTGTGGAAGTCTTGTGCAAATCTGTGAATTCATTGGGCTCAAGTTTATCCCATGCTTTGCTCTGTTCCTGGTTCCAGACACATGCTTTGGCCAGCACAGGTCTTTGAGAGGCGATGGAAGGCTTCTGTTGAGGGCATGAGCCCCGCTCTGTTGACTGATTTTCTCACTCAACTCCCAGTCTGTTCTTATAGAATGACAGCTTCAGTTTGGATAAACCCCTTTGTGGACTTGCTTGCCATATTTACAGAGGTGTTAAATGGAAGCTGAGGTCTTTCTCTGGGAGAACGAAAAAGCATGATGAGGAGTCATGATGAGGTTCAGTGTGGGACTGGTGTAAAAAGCTGTATTAGAAATCAGTATGAGGAGTTTGAGCGCTGGTGGAAAATAGGGAGTGAAAAAGTTGGAGTTTCAGTTTCTTGACCTCTGAAGTTTAAGATGTGGTAGAAGCTGTAACCAAAGCAGAGAAAAGGTCTGAAGAGTCAGCACTGGGTTTTTGTGGTTTGTTTGTTTCCTAAATGAAATTAGAAGTTTTATTTTTTGTTTGTTTCTCTTTTGTTCTTCTAAGGACATGCCAACTGAGAAACTGAATGTAAGCTGCAAAGTCTGATGGCTTGAAAGGGATATATGGAAGACCAATATTGTCCCAAGACCTTACATTCTTTTTTCTTTCATTATCCCTTAACAGATGAAATTTCCTGATGTGGAGTTCTACCTTATTGGAAAATCTCACTCACCACTGGCAATTATATAAATAACCTTAAGATATGATTCTGTGGCACTGATGCAGACTTGGATCATTTCTATAGGTTCCATAGCTTTGAGAAAGTGTTCATGTGTCGGTGCGCTAACACTGTGTCATCTTCAGCTGCTGAAGTGCGTCCATCATCTGAATCCCCTGTTTGATGAACCAGAAAGGAGGGTCTAGGTATATTGCCATAGCATAATTCTATTAATTAATTTCTTAATTAAGCAGTGCTTCTGACTGTCCTCAGTGAAAGAAACATCTCTAATCTCTAATCTAATCTCTGTTGTTCTGCTTAGATGCCCTCCATTGGATAATGATAAAAATGGTGCTGCTATGTAGCATTTTTCATTGGAATGCCTTAACAGTGATTTTGTTCTTTTTTAATAAAAGCTGTATTGTTCACCATGTTTTAGAGAAGGGGAAATTGGCGCATAACTCAATGAAGTGACTTGTTCAGTGCTACGTTGCCATCTACTCTGAGAGACCAGCACTTCGGCTGTGTGTCCTCAATAAGGGCAACATTACTGCTATCTTGTCACTTTCCACTCAGAGCATAACTCTGTGCTTTATGTATGTGCTTTTTCATTACAGCTTCATTTTCTGAAGAGCTCGGTGTTCTGGTTTAGAAAGTTTGATAGTACTGGGCTTGCCTTTTGTTCTTTTCACCTGAGAAGCTCCAAGCTGGAGGAAGCAAAACAAACATTGAGTAAATTATGCTCCAGTGTTATATGTGGACACCCTGAGATCCACAGGGCTTTTTCCAATAGCCACAAATTCTCTTTCTGCAAGGGTTGCTTTCCTTTCTTGGAACATGTGATTGGCTTGATGTTCACGTGCTACATTGTAGTTAATATGAGTAATAATAGAGGCTGCCAAACCAGTTAAGATTAAAATGTACCTGGGAAGTCTGTTCTCATATGAGAAGATGTTCAGTGACTACCAGAGTTACGGCTGCTGAAACATCAACCGTGGCCGTGGTATTGCATAACTCTAGTTTCTAGTTTCTGTAGCTGGCAAAATACCAAAGGAGATGGATCCTGAGAGCCGATCCTATTATAGAAGTTTCCTATATATGATAAATGGCTAGCTTTTCAACCCACTTTTCCAATGTGTGGATTTTTTTCTAAATATATTTAGAGTCTTGTTTCTATCTGCAGAATGACATGCAATTTCATATAGTAATATTTTATTTTGTCCCTGTCCTAATGATTAGTAGAGTAATTACACACATATAGTATGTGCACTTTTCCTGCACTGAGTTAGATCAGAGCATGAGCAAGCGTACTGCTAAAAATGGTGTTTATTTGATTTTATGTAACAAAAGTTGCATAACTAAATGAAAGTACCAATGCCTACATTAAATTTTTCAATAGGATTTCCTTGAACTTAATATCTTTGTCACATTCACAGTCTTCTTCAATTTATGTATGTAAAAATTGAGATAATAACATACTGACTTTTTGCTATTGTTTCAGACTTGATCAGTACTTGTAAAATGCTGTCATACTTGTAGATGGAATTCAGTCAGCAAGCATAAAGTCATCTGGTAGCGAACAAGTGTTGGTAGAACAAGGTTGCCCAACCCTGGATACTTGTGAAGAGCAAGCATGGATGCCAGAGACAGTGTGTAAGCAGATACTGGATGGTGGGCAGCAGGGCTGGTGTAGCAGTGGGTATCCTGGCTTCTGAGAGAGGTGCAGCCTCTAACTCCCATGAAATGCTAAACTGAGCAGGCCGTGGCAAAAGCTGTCAGGTGTAGAAGCCAGACATTGGCAAGAGGTAGTGACTGATGGCTGTGGTAGCATCACCCAGCCTCTGCTGAATACCTTCCATCATGCTTAGTTTGGGAAGGAAAAATACAAACTGGTATGCTGCTCTTCATAAATAGATAATCTTGCTTAGTCCAGGTATTAGTAAGAGCTGATAGAGATCCTCCTTCAGCAAAGAGGGTTAGCAGATGCAATGCTTCTGGCAGAAGAGCACCTGTGCTCTGGGGCTTTGAGGTTTTGTAGTTAATGCTATTAATTGCATCAGTGCCAAGGAGCCCCCAAAAAGAGATTATTGTTCTTGAGCATGCATACAGCAAATGAAAAATATAGAAGAATCTCCGCTGCGGAGCTCACAGCAACTAGCACTGATCTGGTATGTAATGAGTAAAGAAATTAGTAAGTGTAGGAAAAATGGATGAAATCTGTCATCTTAGGCTTTTTGACTAAGCTAGTAGCTGCTTGAGTGTTACTGGTCACAGTGCTGTCAGGCTGCCCAGAATAATGTCCATGCTTCAGGGTTATCCAAGGTCTGCACTGCAGCCATACAAATGAGACCTTTGCTGAGCATTATTTTACGAGTACATTTTCATATTCATTTCACTGACTTGAAGATAAAGATATATGCTGACAAGGCTCATGCTGAAGAGTTCTGCTTTAGCTCTCTGATCAAAATTTAGGACCATCGTCTACCGTGCAAACTCATTTTGCGAGGTATCCAACTCGAACAGTTCCAGAACCTATTTGTCATTGTTGCTTAGAAGCATTCGAGGTTTTTGATGCATTTTCAATCACTGCTTACAGCACTCTATAATGTTTTCACAGCACTTGGCCTGGTGGCTGTGGTTCTTTGCTGCATAGGTGTTTTTTTATATATATATTTTATTATTCTGCTTAAAACACACCTTTCTTGCAGCAGCTGTGACTTGTGCCCATCAAGGTAAAAAGACAGCATTTTTATTGCTGCTGCAAATCTTTCTGCACCGGCTGCTTATAAGTACCTAGTGATACAGCAGCCTCAAAGCCAGCACTACCGCTTGCAAAGACTGTGGGGGCAAAGTGAGACTAATGCCTATTTCCAGCCCCTTTGGTGAGAACTGCTCCAAGCAGAGAAACCCCCTCTGTCCTCCCCAGCACGTCAAAATCCAGCAGCTAGCTGCTAATTGCCTTTACAGTGATTCACATGCCATCTGCCATTGCTGGGAGCTTTTGTCGTGTGTAGCAGGCTCTAGGCAGGTCCATAAACTTCGTGCGGTTCTTATGTTAATAAGAATATCGGCTATTATCGAGCGACACCGACTCGATACAGCATGGTAATGACAGTGGTGTTGCTACGTGCAGAAATTAGTTAAGAAATAATTTACCTGTTGTCACCCTTTCATTTGGCTTTGAGAGAACTGCATTTTCTATGATGAGGGGGAAATGAAGAAAAAAAAAAAAAAAAACAACCACAAAAGATTATGTCAATCATGTGCTGTTAAGGGTTCCCCCACCCTCAGGGAAACCAACTCACGGATGGTGGGAGAGAGCTGTTAGAGCTAATAGAAGCGCGAAGGATTATCACGCTCCTGTGTACTCCACCTCACCCGCAAGCCAAGAACGGGCAGAAGCGAGCGTGACCGCCCGACATGGTGGCCCTGGGGGCACTGGGAGCCCCGCTTGCTCGGGGCCATGCTGGGGAGAGATATCGGTGTTGGTCCTGTCATAATTCACGTAAATGATTGCATAAGAGTACCGGTGTCATGACTGTCAAAAGCAAGGGGGAGGGATGGGGTTTCTCCCTCCCTCTTTTTCAGTGGCGTGAATTGGAAGCTCAGCCCTACCTAACACGCTGTTTTCTCCTCTGAGCAGCCGGGATTCTGTTTCACTCCAAGAGAGGGGGGGCTCTCGCTTTTGTTTAATCCTGCCTTTTGTTTGTCTGTAATTCTTTCTTTTTTCCTTTTTATTTCTTTTTCTTTTGTCAGCATTTACATTTTGATACTCGTTATTGCTGCTGCTACTGCTTTCAATAATTAAATGTTTTATCAGTATTTATCAGCACCTGGATGCCTGCTGAAATGCCACCTTGTTTTAAAGTGGTCTCTTCAAACCAGAGATGCTGCAGAATCTCATTTTTTTTTTTTCCTTCCCCCATTCAAGCTTCTTTTGAGGATGCTGATACACATAATCTATAAGCAGGCACACGAAACAGCTTAATATGCTAACATGTTACGAACCGGGGTGGTGAGGGAGAAGGAGATGAGAGCGTGACATGATGTGGTCAGTCCATTCAGGGGTGCAAACAGCATGCTGTTCTTCCAGACACATGGGCGTACACAGTCAGCGAGTGTCATACACCTCGGTGCCGGCTGGCTGGCAGCGCCAGTGGGTGGATGAATCCAGCAGCAAGAAGTCACAGAGGTGACCAGGACCACGGGCCTCCGCATTCCCCAGGCGAGCTTTTTGCCAGCTGAGCTCGGGTCAGTTCATTTAGCGCGGACCACCAATAATCCTCACAGCTGCCTCCCAGCTCTTGTGGTACTAATCTTTCTTGTTGGTGCAGCAATTTGTGGCTTTTATTTTATTCTTTGAAGCTCCAGAGAAGCTTTTGGCTCTCCCTTTTGTTGCATGTGGCTGGTGCGTGCATCTTTACCCAGTCCCTGCAGATCCTCGGGGGCAGGCCCTGTCCCACTGCCGCGGTGTTGCGTACCCATCGGGAGTGTCGAGCAGAGTGCGGCCATGCCATGGCGCCGCAGATGAGCACCAAGGTTGCCATGGAGATCTACGACCCAGCCAAAACGTGAAGAAGAGTGGGTGCTTCTTTACGTACGCGAGCTCAATGGAGAATGAAAGGCCAACAAGGCCCATGCGTAGACAGGGCCCACTGGCGGCCATCCCAGACGAAGTTTGAGTTTCCTTCCTTCTCCCCCTGTCCCTATCGCAGCGCTCCTTCCTTAAAAAAATGGTGGTAGGCAGCCCAGGCCTGCCTCCCCTTCATCTCCCCGAGGCCAGGGATGGCATATTAATGGCTGTGCCCTGGGGAAATGGGGGGAAGGGTCCGGGGCACGCGGCTTTGATGAAGGAGTGTGCGCCACTCACCGCTGGGGCTTTAGTGGGTGCCGAGGGATTTGTTTGCAGCATATGCGATGCTGTTAATGATTGAAAAATTACCACAACAATTAGTCACGGATCGCTGAAGGCAAGGCCCCCAAACGCTGTGGACAATATGATTAAATCCATGTATGTGACAATTAACTCTCGTGCAGGTTTATCCACCAAGGAGATGGGAGGTAGATGGACAAAAAAATGACAGGCGAGAATAATGCAGCAGAATGGACCCGATACAGCTGGCACTATCAATTTTAATCTGACACTGAATTAATCACACTTGGATTAATCCTGTTCTTATTGCACCATTCTGGTTGCCTGTTTATTTATATTCTTCTTCTTTGTGTGCTACACGGAGGCATGACGGATTTAATTCCTGTCCGTTCCATGTTTTTAAATTTAAAAGGCAAATCCTTCAGTCATGCCGTGTTTGAGGTACTCCGTGGCGCAATTATCTCATAAAAAATGAGCAGAGTCCAGATGCACCATGCCATGAATCCCCTTCTGTATCACAGCTGAGTAACTCTCAATAAATATTTGTTCACTCAATATTCTGACTGGGTAGATCTAGTTCTGTCTGTCTGTCCATCCTAGCAGACGTGCAGGCACACAAGTCATGCTTTGATTATGTATTCATGTTGCTGTTAGGAAAAAAAAATGGTGTGTTTGTTCATGATTCTGGCTGTGTTTGAGACTGTATTTTGAGGAACTGAAAGCAACCCTTTTGTGTTACCTAGATGTTGTGTTGTCAAGAGGATTCACATTGGAAATGTAAAAAGCTCTGGTGCCAGAACCAGAAGGGAAAAGTATAGATGATCTGGTGTAAGATTTTTAAAAGATTAAGATTTTTAAGGGAAAAGAAGCACTTGCCAGGCAATAGCAAAGTCTTGAAACTATCTGTATCAGTAGACAGTCTGCTCCAAATTAATCAATGGTGTGCCCTTTCTAGTCCAGTAAAAGTAGCTTGCTCACTACACTGTTGATATGCCTGGTCCCTGACAAGTCTCTTGTTCACAAAGTCTTATTCACAAAGTGGCAAGTGCAGGTTGATGGATTGGGCTATAGCCACAGCTTAATTTCATCTGCAGCTACTGCAGACCTCTCTCTTCTTTCTCCTCTTCTCATCCTTTGTGTTTTGTTTTCACCTTGTAGTCTCTAAAGAAGGTGTTTTAACTGTGAGTTCAAGTTGACTTTTAAGACATGCATCTAGGCTCACTGTGAAGACTCTTTACCCTGGCATATCACTGCTATGGTCTGCAATGCAAATTAATGCAAATGTTCAAATTGCTGGTCTAAGTGTCACAATCATCCTGGTTTTAAAAATTCCAGTGACAATGTTGGAGATACTTAACTATGTTCTTCAACACAGGGTGACTTAAAGGCAGGTAAAATACCTGCTTGTTTAAAATGTGAATATTTTTTATCCAGGTTCAGTCACGAGTCCTCTATGTATAGATCAGTAACTTGAAAATGTGAAGCTTCCTGAAGTGCAGCTGAACCACCTTCTTTTACTGCAGTGGTTCTCCTGTTGGTAGAGAGCACGATTTATACTCATGCTATGACCTGGAGGCTTAAGCACAAGGAAATGAACAAGTCCTGTGAAGTCAGTTGGCAATAAAGGTATCAGTGACCTTTAGGCATGTAATTCACTGCCCAAAGTAGCGTTGCCTTGTTGTCAAAGTAGCTTTCAAAATGTAGATCAAGTAGAAAGAGTAGGTGCTTAAGGACAAAAGATGTGAATATTGCTTCTTGTGTATGTTTGCATGCAAAGATAGCATGCTGCAACATGGACAGAGTGGACATCCATCCCATTCACCAGTAGTCATACATCCTAAGAGAAGGTCAAGCTAAACTGGCTCAGGTACTTCTAGCACACAGGAAAGTTTGGAAGAGACCCTCATATTTGTTAGTAGTTTTGGAAATCATAGTCCAAATAAAGCCACATTTGTGTTAGAACTGCTGCTTTCATTGCTTCTTTCAGTCCTTTCTTCAACTTAATATACTTCTGCATCTGGTGTCCACCTGGGTTCAGTTGCAGGTATTCTTTTTTCTTTTTCCACTGAAAATCTACCGAGAAATAACAACCAACAAAAAGTATTTTGATCAGGGAGAGTTTAAGTCTGCATCTCTGCAAATGCTGATGCTGTGTTCTGATAGACGTGTAATAACTAACGGATATTAGTATTGATCTGGCCATTGTGCGATTCTCAAAATACCCATTGAAATAGACAAAGATTTTTTGTTGATTTTTATTTTTTCTTCTCTACTTAATTTGCCATTTGGTGAGATCAGTTGTAGGTTCTGATCAACTTCTGGGAGCTCAGAAGAGGAGCTGAGCATTTTATAAACTTGGAGCAGAAGATTGCTAGCTCGGGATGAAACTGACTTTTACTTCAGTATCAAAATACTGTCTGCACAGGTGACACAAAATACTAATGATATGAATTTTATTTCTTCTCTCTTCACCTTCCTGGTCCCTCAGTCCCTGATATAATCTGGTGTTTTGCTGTTGTATTTGGTGCTTTTTTTTGATGGATGGCCAATGTCTGCTGGTTACGTAACTAATTCACAACCACAGAAGCAATTTATTAAACGATTAGAAGACCATTTATATAGACTCTATTAACATAACACTAACAATTCAGCACATTAGTAGAAAGAAAGTAGTACGAGATGGTTTGAGATGTATTTTTTAACTGAACTTTCTTTCATTTCTTCTGAGATTTCAAATCACGGGGGGGTGTTGTATCTAAAATACATTTCCTTCCTTCCCCCCCCCCCCCGTGTTGTTTATGCCTTTTCGGAAGGGAAATGTTGGCAGACTAAAGTCAAAAAGTTCAGTTACATATTTTAGTACCCTAATCCTCTCTGAGCCACTCCACATGAGTTTCTCTTTGGTCTTTGAAAATATTAATGAAACAAGATTAATTACTTAGTGGGAAAAATGGTTTATAAAATAAAAGTTTTTAATTTTTGTCATGTACTTGGTAGGTTTCTGCTTGGGGCTTCTTACCTTTGATAGTCCATTGGGCTAGTATGCATCACATTTTACACTACTTAAAGTTTATTTAAATTATTTAATTAAGATTTGCTGTGCCTGCAATATAATTCGAGCAAGAGCGACTTGGCTTAAGTTTGGTTAACAAGTATTAGGCTTAATTGTGCAGTTACATCAGCAAGTGCTTTTGGCATGCTTAAAATTATGAGTGGATGCCCTGTATGCAGTAGTGCTTGCTACCCATGTCACTGCCAGGACCAAGAGCACAGTTAAGATTTTGTGTGGGGGTGTTGGGGTCAAGGGGTGGGATGGAGTGTGTGCATAGTTTGATTGCAGGAGTGAATGAAATAAAAACATATTTGCTCACTGACAGAAAAGACAAGCTTGAAAGAGATGAAGTAAGAGGTCTGACAATAGGAAAGTAAATGTTTTGAGCTGGCAGAATTTGAGGGTGATATGCTGGACTCCTGGTATCTAAGCCTAAGCCACTGACATGATTCTCCTGATCTTTCCAGTGAGGATGTTTCCTCTCTAGACAACGTTCAAGCCATGGTCTGAAACAAGGAATATATATTTTCTCTGTGTGTGTTTTTCATTTCCTTTTGCTTACATGGAACTAGCTGGGAGCAGCACAACACCCCAAACACCACGAATTTCTCCCTGTGGCTCCGAGAATAGAATTACTTAAGGTACTTCAGTTTCAAAGAGTGTATTAATCTGAGCAACCTTCTGAAACAGTGCGAAGGGAAGAAGGAGGAGAAGAAAAAGGCCTCAAGAACTTTGGAATTTAATCTATTAATACAGCATTCACTTTCTGCTTTTTTTTCCCTTCTCTTTCCAACTGAACTGAAATTTTCCTATATTGTTTATCTTTGTGGTTTGCAGTAAAACACTACCTAGATCCTAATGTGGGGAGGAGTGTTTAATACTTTTCTCAGAGGATCAAATGGAAGTAAAATAAGAAGGAGAGTAAGTGCTGGCCTACTTGGCCCAAATACAGTTGCCCGTATTTGACAGTGGAGTGTTAACTTTGGCTGTGCACTCGCTGGTAGCTGCAAGCCAGCTCCGATCTGGAAGCTAATGACATTAGCATTTGGCTGTGCCTCTGCCAGGACGGTCTCTTTCTGGATTTTGATTTGCTGGAGTATTGCTTCAAATTGGAGGAGAGAGCTGGGAAAGGAGGAGGAAGTAGAAGAGGATTCTCTTTTTGGAGACTGCTTTTTTGCCTCTCTTTGGGCAACGGGTCTTGTAGCAATTAAAGCATTTTTTTGCCAAATAAAAAAAGACTGAGGGAAGACATTGTTATTCCTAGGGACAATGCAAAACAATTTCACATGGTCTTTAAGTTCTATTTGTAAGAATTTGGGCCATCACCTGGACAGATTTTGTGATTTGCAGGCTCTAGGGTACCTACAAGCTAAAGATAGGATCTAAAGGGGTGGAAGTGGAATGGCTAAAAAGGCAGAGTATTGCATTTTACTCCATGGCTTCTTGGTGCACTCATCATTCTTTCAGGGTATAGTAAGCCAACAAAGAAGTTGAAGGACCAGGCTCTCAGTGACTTTCATGAAGTTCTCTTTTCTTCAGCCAACAGAGAAGCAGAGCAGATTCAAGACACATAATCCAAAACATGGTCTTCCTTTAAACCTTGATGATGCTACTCTGGAAAATTGAAAGTCAAGTTATTCAGAGTATCCCTCTGAACCAGTTGAAAAAAAAAAAAAAGAAAAAAGAAAAAGGCACACTATTTTAAAAAAAGTATGCAAATAATATTAGTATGCATCTATATGGTTATATATTTGAATATGCACACACAGACACGCTCTTAGACTTTTTTGCAGTAGCAGAAACGTTTTCATTTTCAACAGAATACATGACATGTTAGTACTGGCCTTTCTTAAAATGCACATGTGGAATCAGATGAGTAAAGAAGTAGAAAAGAAAGCAAAATGATTATTGAAAGCTATCTAGTTGTTTTTACTTGGTTACCTTAATGTGTATGACCTACCAGAGTGTTTGATTTAAATCCTCGCTTATTCAGATGTAGTGTTGTTACAAAGTGCAATTATTAAATTTTGTAGGTGCACACTGTATAAATATTAGTAAATCCTTTAAAAGAACCTAAATCCTGTAGCCTTGAAAAAGGTACCAGGCAGGAATATTCAAAACATATAACAAGTTACAATTGCTAATCCAGCTGAGATGCTTTTATAGGACCAGTGCTTGTGTACTTGGTCCCTAAAAGGTCTGATACCCTGAGTGCACGCACTTAAGATGTTCCTGCAGAGTGTATTGTACTGCACCTTACTGACAACTATTTAGCTCTCAGTAAACAGAAGTATATTAAAAATACTTCTAACATTTGCCCTTTACCACTCGTAGCTGGCTTGCAAATATCCACCCTCCTTAAGCAGAAGTAAATCCTTTGTCCAGTTGATTAGCTAGGGAAAAAAAAAATCTCTTGGAGACCTTTGCGAGGTCATTAGTGAAGCTTTGCTGTCAGAACGTGAATATGCCACCTGCCTTCCAGAGCCCAGGGGAGCCTGCAGGCAATGTGTGTCTTGGAGCACGCCACAGAATAGCATCTGCATACTGCCAGACTGATCTGCTAATAGCCAAGGGAAAGAGAGAATTGATGCCAGGGGTGAAGGGAAATGCTGAAACCTTGCAAAGTGTTAAGCAGTGCTCACCTATTTATTAGACAGTTAATGCTGCCTGTAGCATTACCAGTGGAGAATAAAAGAAGTGGGGCATGTTGCAGATTGTTAATTGGACTTAGAGCTTCATGTTGTAATTACTAGCTCACTTTCTTCTCTACAAAGGAAAAAATATCCCAGAAGGGACCGAAGCTGAGATGGTTTTCATCTGCTAAAAACCTCTTTACATTTTAAATGTTTCTATTCTTTTTTTTTTTTTTGTATAAGAGAAAAATAATTTTGCTCTCAGACTGATAACATGCAAGAAGCCCCCTAACTGATTTTGAGTCCTTTAATGGTTGTCCTTTGTAGATACTGGGGTAGAAACTGGTGGTTTTATATATGCTTTGAAATTGGCTGTGGGGCATGGATTTGTCTGAGGGAGGGTGAGGGAGGTTATTTCAATAGTCTCTGGTTCTGCTTTTCACAATGAATTGAGAGTTATGTCTCTGTAGGCTTGAAGAGTGTGTAGATGTGTCGGTAAGATCAATAGAGAGAGCTGCACACAGAAGAAATGAATGGTAAAGCCATGGGCAAAGGTACATGACATTTTTATACTACATAACATATAATACATACTGTGTTTTATAAACACACGTATGATGTAACCACAAGTGTATGATGTATTCTTTGCCCCTTAGTTCCATCTCTGCTGAAACTTTGTTTACATCACTTACCTCATGAACTAACTAGCAACTTTTATTTTTATGTCTATGTAAAGCTGCCATATGAGAAGCATTTTTTTTTTTTTTTAAAAAATCTCTTGTTCTTGCTATTCCCTGTAAGTTTCCCTCTTGAGGTTTTGTTACTCAGGGAGCTAATACTTATCTCCAATCTGTGAACACTTTCCAGACTGACATGTTGCAACCCACCACACCTGACAAGAAGATACGGGTGCCATTCATCTCCTCGGTTGCTGTATATTGCACAAGGCTAATGTTTAAAGGATGTGTAAATGTGTGGGGAGAGATCTTCAGTTGGTGCAGATTGTCATGAACCCCGCTGAGACATTGCACAAGCCGAACATCCACCTTTTTATTGGCTTTCCTCTCAGCATTGTGCAATGTATGAGCATACGTATATGGAGCCTGACTAACAGTATCACTAGTTAACTGAGCAAGTGACTTAGGTTCCTCTGTTGCAGTAGAGTATGGGGCTTGCAACAATACTTCAACTGTTCACACCTCCCATGACGTAAGTGCAGATAGCCTTTTTTTTTTTTGTAGGAAAGACAAGGTCTGTCTGTGTAATATAGTAACGTTTAAAAATACTTCCAGAGGGAAGTTGCTTTAAGTGAACTTGCTGGAAATGCACAAGCTAATTTTAAAATCGTAATCTTCCTGTATAACTAAGTTATTTCTTTTCCATCTGAGCGTGACCATTTCATCACTATGGTTCTTTGGTCCTCTCTGAGTGTCCAGCTTGTGCAAAATCTAGATTTTTTATGTCCAGCCACACTTTCTCAGTTGTGTTTCCATTTACCCAATGCTTTCCAGGCAAAGGACAAAAGCAATTGCAACATTACATAGGAGATCATATTGTTAACTGTTTTATTTGACTTTTTATTCTTGGGAAATGGCCTCTCAATTAAATCAATTTACCATAATGAGAAGCACAATGATAAAGTATATCCTCCAAGATGGTCTGCTATCAGACAGCTACCATTATATTTTACCATTATTATTATTTAGGTAAGTATTTCACTCTGTGTAGATGAGAATTAGTGTATTTCTTCCTTCAGGCCTGTCTGCTTGCTGCAGGTTGATGGTAACTGGCTAGCAAAGAGTTGTTCTAAACCTGGTTTGTTGATGCTGTCAGGACAGAATTACAGGAGGTGGGGATGACCATCTCATCCCCATTAGTACCAGTAAATGTGGTGTATGCTCTCCTCACATGAAGGGGGTAGTAGGTTTGCAAATCTTACTCCTTACCATGATTGTTTCCTCCAGCCATGATTTGTGCTTGTGATACAGAAAAGACAAATCTAGCCTACTATCTCTGCTTGCCCCCCATCCGTCCCTGCCCTTCACCTTCCCCAACAGGCACATGGACCTCCTCCACCATCCCCAGCTGCAGCAGATTTCCCTCCCACACCAGCAGCAACCTTGTCTTCCCCTCCTGTTTTGTTAGTATTTAGGGTAGAGGCAGGTAGAGCATATTGAGATAAACTTTTGGCTCAGTCTAATGGTAACTTCACTCTACAGCCCATTTATTAAATGGCCTTAAAGCGGCTTCAAGTGGAAAGGATTCATTCCATTATGCTTTTTTTTTTTTTCTTCTTTTTGCATATCTAGAAATAACTGCAGCTGTGTTGTTAGAATGAGTTCTTCCTTCTTAAGAAAGCTTGTCTGCAGCTAAGGACTGAATGCATAAATACTTCTTTCATGCTTAAAATAAAGATAGTGCCTTGAAAATAATTTATTTGTAAATTCTTTCCTAGCTTATTTGACAATTTAGCATGGTAGTATTTGGTTGCTAGAATGCACGCTTAACTAAGAGACAGGACAAGCTTCCAACTGTGCATGCAGAAAGCATCTGAATTTGAATTTCAATTAATTCACGTACAGCAAGAAATAAAAATGTCATGTTTGGAGGAGGGTTATTGTTGTTTATGCAATTTTGCTGGAAGACTTGCCGAATAAACGATTGGCTTGTACTACAGCACAGTATTAGAATAAGAAGTGATTACATTATTAGCTGACAAGTCATGAGTGGTCTGTACGCTTTAGTTTGCTCCCATGTAAAACTGCTTTGAAGATTACAGGTCTGTTGGTTA
Source organism: Oxyura jamaicensis (assembly GCF_011077185.1). Lineage (NCBI taxonomy): Eukaryota > Metazoa > Chordata > Aves > Anseriformes > Anatidae > Oxyura > Oxyura jamaicensis. The sequence goes on along the minus strand of NC_048894.1, from coordinate 69,950,127 downwards.
TGTCTCTCATCCTCCTTAACATCATATTCAGGTAGCTGTTACAACATCACTTGCCCTGTAATAATTCATTGAGTTATCAGTTACAAATATTTGCTCAGCCTAAGGAGGCCAGGCAGGCACAAGTGAAAAAAGGTCAGATCATGAGGGAGAATATTCTGTGGCCTGAATTCTTGAGTAAATTAGTATTTTACTTTTGATCATAAGAGAATTACAGTTGGAGCTGTATCGATTAGTCTGTGCCTGCGTGCACGTGCTCTTGATTGCTAGGCAGCCAGGCTACGCTTTGATTTTTGGATTGGCAGAGGTAATGATGCCGGAAAGCCCAAGTACAGGAGAGTAAGTGGCCCCCAAAGGACTCGGCTGCTACTAAGCAGGAGCAGAAACAGCTAGACATCCCTGTGTGCACAGCTTCCGCTGGGTGAAAATGCTACTTGACAGAACAAGGTATAGGACTGATAAGGATTTTTCTCATTAAACTGTTGCTGTTTTATGTTTTGAGCTGAAAAAAAATACTTACGTTCAAAATTGGTACCTGTAAAAAGGATCTGGTTGGTTTCTGAGATTTTTTTTGTGTGTGATAAATTGTTCCAGAAATAACCTTTTATCTGTTTTGAGACTTTGTGACACTTTTGACACCTTTGTGACACTTTGTGAGACTTTTGATTCCTTTTTTTATTGAGAGCTATACTGAAAGGTGAAGTGTCACATTTCCTGAATGTTGTTTCTAAAACATCCTGAAAAAAAATTAAAAAATAATCTTTACTATAAATTGAAGAACAGATTTTATGCTACTGTTTGGAGGAGCAGCACAAGTGAAACAGTAATATGTGTGTGTATGTGGTTGGACTCGGTGACCTGAGGCCCACTCCATCCTGAATGATTTTAACATCCTATATGTAAGTAAATGAGGACAAGGTTTTTTTCCACTAGGCTCTTACTGAGATAGAGTCAAGGAGTTTTTGTAAAATACTGTGATCTGACCTAGCATACTATAACATTACACCACAGAATCCAACACTTTGATGCATAAGCAAACAAAAGAGCTGAGTAGCAAAAGGGAGAGTTCTGTCAAACTTGAAGGAGAAAGGAAAGGCTGTTTTGAGACTTTAGGTGTATTTTGTATTAATGACTTTGGGAAGATTCCCATCCATCTGCTTGGGGGCTGAGGTTGCTGGACAAAAGAGAAGATGTAGAGGTATTAGAGAAGACGTAGCTCTGCAGCTGAGCCCTTTGTAAGATGTGAATGAATTGAAAGAGAAGCTCTCGATTTCTTTAAAGATGGAAAAGAACAGTAGCTTCAAAAAAGGAGCGGAGTTTAAGAATTGCTATTTGCAGATCAGTTAATTGATATATAAGTATTTCAGTCTTTGCATCTAGTGCATACTTATTTGAATAGTTTGACACCACTGTCTGTATTTATAAAATACACCAGCGCTGTCCTGTATTCTGACTGGCTTTCCCACTGACTGTGCCACAGAGCAGTATATATGGGAGTTGCCCTAGGGTCTTCCCATGCTCACCGTACCAGCACACAGAAAACAGTGTTTAGGTTTTGTTTTTTTCTCTCAGTTCTGAAGTTCTGAAAATCCCATTTGATGGTTTTGGTTTCACTGATGACCTGTGTAATTTAAAATCCCTCAGGTTCCAAGCTGACAGGAGATTGAGACTGTTCAGTTCTCAAGGAACCGGAAAAACAGTACTTCTTGTATGGATATGATAGCATTAGTGAAAAATGACAGAGATTGGTCACTCCCTGATGTACGCACTCTCACCATTTTCTGCTCCTATTTGGACCAAAAGTATTTGTAAAAGTTGGATTTAACTGGGAGAGGGAGTGGAGGAGAAAGAGGATGTTCTTTTTTTTTCTTTTTTTCCCTGGAGAAGTGATGTAAGAAGTTTATCTCTGGTGTTTTCACATGGAGGAAAGTTGCTGCATCCTTTCTATCCTTTCATCGTTCATCCTTGAGATGTCCTTTTAAGAGGAGTGTATGTTCTAAAATCCATTGATACTGCTGGTAGCTGAACACTTAATAAAGTTTTAGTGATTTTTAATTGAACTAAACACATTGTCCTACACACAAGATGTTATTTGAACTTGCTGAAGCAAGGGCAATAAATAATGACAGTGATGCATAATGACACATTAGTAAATTCATGGTGGCACCCACTCCTTGCTAGGCACTTACCACAGTCTCAGATGACAATCAGATTCTCTGCAGACCTTGCAGTATAAAAATAGATGTATGAGTGATCTACTAGTAGGATGCCATCCTCTAAAAATTCCTGGAAAACTAGCCTTTAGTGGCTTACAGATATATTTATACACATTAAGAGTGTGTATGTGATAACTTCTAGAGTAAGGCATATAAGGCTTCTTTACAAAGAACGAGCAAGTATAATAAGAGCAGTAAATTGAGTTATACCTAACTGACCAAAGTACAACCTATCCGATGTAATCTTTCCATATGCCTGTACTTCTGTGCTTCTCAGGTTTTGCTTTTAGAGTTCAGCGTCAGCTGGGCAGACTCTGGTCACATTATTTTTTCAAACCTTTTAGTAGGTTAGGCAAGTCGAGGAATGGGAGGGAAACCTTCAAAAGATGGATAAAAACAGTACTGTAGGTGTTAAAGTTTTTAAGAGCAATGGCACTGACAATATTGGGCAAGGATTAAATGATATCTTCCTGATCTTCTGTTAAGTTTCCTGAATCTGTTCATATCCCTTTGAGGCAACGAACTGTGATTCCAATAAATACTGTGTAATTTTTGGTTAGTGTCTTAGTGATTTCTTCCTCCTAAGGTTCATCAATACTTGTGATGAAAAAAGAGAAGGGAGAGGGATCTTCTGATATTACGAAAAGACCCACACGGTTGTTGGACCCCATGTGCTACCTTGGCATAGAACTGAGGCAGTCCCGACCCTGAAAGTTTCAGGGATGTTTCAGCCGAAGGCTAAGTGAGGTCAGACGTCCTCCTCAGAGGCTGAGTTGTGCAAGCTGAAATGGTTCCCAACCTCAGCAGTTTGCTTTCCTTGCCATGGCTTTCCTTCCCTTGAGGTCCGCTGGCAGAGCTGGTCCCTAGCCCGTCTGGTACACATGGGCCGTCCTGGTGGATCTGGGTTAAGGGCCAGTCACACAGGGACAGCGGGACATACCCTGTGCTTGAGGGATGTGCACAGGGAGGCAGTGATGAGCAACTGAGAGGCAGTAACCTCCACTTCTGCCTGGACCACAGCCACAGAACAGGAAGGACACCCAAGTCCAAGGCGTCCTTGAAAACGGTTTGGGCAGAGAATGGGGAGGATGGGGTGGGAATGGCTCCTGTGTTCCCGGTAAAGGGCTTCTGCTGAGCTGCTCTCCTTCCTCAGGCTGAATGTTTGCAAGCACGAGCTTCCTGAAAAATGATCTCGGAACTAATTATAATTTAACGATCTTGATTTTTTTAAATTGTTTTTGCAGGTTATTCTGTGATTGTCCTGACCTTTTCTCTCTGCACCAACACACATACTAGTATGAAATGACAGACCTGCCTGCAGCCAGCTTAGTTTCTGGGATTACTTGCCACAGCTTCTGCTAGTGCTTTTTTCTCTATGCACATCACTAAATGCTCTGCTTTTACATCCCAAAATGTCTTAGAATCTTTGCAATCGTGTGTTAATTTGAGGAGGGGGATTTAAAAGTAGGTGTTTTAATACCAGCATTTGCAGTAATAATTGGACTTTCTTTTTTTTAGGAGGATAAAAAACCAAACACTTCCAGAATTTGCCATACCTAAACGAACAGCTTTTGTGCATCTCTCATACCACTCCCTGCTCTTTAGAACTGGCCTGTGACTTTGTTCCTTTGTCCTTGATGTGTGTTGTTTTTTTTTTTTTAATGGCAGTTGTTCCTGATTTTTCTGTGCCAGAAAGTTGAGAAGAATGATCTTCTGCGGCACTATAATGCTTGTCAGCTCTTTCCAATCCTGAGTTTTAATGAACAGTTTAGTTCCTTGCCTTTACACTTCTGCCTCTGCTGTTTTGCTGCTGTGCTAGAGCTTTCCCTGGGTGAACAAGGGAATGCCTGACAGAAGGACGGGATTTCTGTCCTGCCTAAATAATTCCCTTTGCATTTATCCAGCCCCCTCTTTCTCTTTTTTTCTTTGCCTTCCAAAGAAAGCAGAAAGAGAAATGCCACATCCCTAGGCCCCTTTATACTCGTTTGCGTATCTGTGTTACAACAGCAGTGCTTAGCACTTGCATAATCTCACTCCTCTGCATAATCACTGTAATCATTTCTACATCTGTTTTATAACAGGAGTGGGTCAAATTCTGAGACAGTGCAGAGCAATTCTGACTCTGCTCTGAGTTCGGTGGCTTGGCTAGCACTCCTCATCACCCTGCAGTCTTGACTATAAGCAGTGTTTTACGTGTCAAAACACGCAGCCAAAGTCTTGCAGATTTGAGGACTACCTTGTGTTCCTTTCTTTTCTGCGGAGTCGCTCAGCTTTGGGAAAGGGCAGTAGAGTAAAGGGCAGCACAGCTGGATCTGGCTCCTTCGCTCTCTGATCCTTTTAGAAAAGGTGAGCTGGTGGTGTTTGTACTCGGAGCGAGGAGAGCTGAGCCCTAGTGCTGAAATTACCTTCCTGAGCCGCAGGTCATGGGGTGACTTGAGAGCTCCTGGCTGTCCTCTGCTTGTCTCTCCAGACTCAACGCTGCACTGCAGATAAGCCTGCGATGCTTAAAGGCCCTTTTCCAATCTGAGGGTTCACAAACTGCTGGTAGAGGGAGCATTTCCTCCCAGGCTTCTATATTAAGTAGCCATTTGGATGCTGGCTGCAGCAAGCAGAGATCCTACGGAGACAGCGTGAGCAATGTCTGTGTTAAAGAGGTCAAAGAGCTGCACCATCTGCAGTCAGCGCCGCGCTGCGCCCAGCATGCAGTGCCGCAGCCAGCTCCCCGAGGGGCCGGTGCCACGCTCTCGGGGTGGATGGAGCCCTCGTCCTCCTTCATCGCTCTCTTCCTTCTCTCTGTCCTGACCTAGTTTATTAGCGTTAATTTTATTAGTGCATCTGCTTTGTTTTTGTGATTATTAAATGCTTTTGGGGCTTCATAATTTGATTATTTCAGTGCCTTTCTCGATATAATTGAAGCCCGAATGAATGTAGCCTGAAAACATACTTTATTCTAACTTGATAAATCTTGTACAGCTAAACCAATTTATGTTAATACTTTTTTCTTTTTTTGCAACCTTGTGCTTATGTAATTTGTTTAGTGGTGAAATCTATTTTTTCCCCAGTGCCTGGAACTGTGGCATCTTTCTCTACTAAGTCTCTTTATATTTTAAAGTTTTAAACATTTAATGTTTAGGGCTTTATATAATAAAACCTATCTTTGTAATAGGAGGTTGACAATCCAGTTAGATGTCTGCTGATTGTCCCCTTCCATTAATTTGCATCATCGCCTCCTGTTGTGGTAGCTTCTCTTACGGTACCTTTTTATTGCTAGTTCAGCTTGTGTCAGGTACTGTGGTACTTTCTTCATTCCCTCTCCGTGCCATAAGTTTCACAGGCTTCCATTTCCTGCTGCGTTTTTTTCTATATCATTCATGGCTGCTCTGAACGAGAATTGCTTTCCTGTGGGACAGAGGAAGGCTTCCTGTGCCAGAAAGGAGACACTTCAGACCTACTTCCCCCGAGAAAACAAAACAAAACAAAACAACAAAACACCAACAAACCAAACCCGTGACGCTCTTCCTGTGCAGGCCATTTTGATGCCTTGCTCAGCTTGTTTGCTCTTAGCAGAGTCTGAGCAGCACAGCGAGATCCTTCCCTTCTGCCTAATGGGAGTCATACACGCTCGCTGAGTGGGTGGGGAAGCGAGAGGACTGAGCATCATTTACCTCCTCTGGGGTGCTGGCAGCATGCAGGCAGTGCTTATCTCAAGAAGACAGCTTTGGTTGACACTTGCTGTGGGCAGGAGGGAAATTAAGCAGAGGTGGGGCTGGCGAGCACCTCCCCAGAGAGGGCTGAGGGCCTTGCTAGAAGCCACCAGGGAATCAGGAGCTGCTGGGTTAAACAGCCCGAAACTGTTGCTGGGTCACCATGAGGCAGCTGAGAAGTTCTCTGTCTCCTGAGCAATGGCTTGCTAGAGATTAGTCCTAGAAATGTAATGGCGCGTTTTCTTTAGCCTGTCCGTATCGTTCCTACATCTCTAGCAGTGGTTTTCTGGTAGCTGTAACTATCCTGTCATAGGTACATGGCATTGCATCTTCATATCATTTGAGCAATTCTTTTGCTGATAGGAAAGATTTAAACTGCAGCTTAGCTGACGGTCTGTTTTGATATCCTTGATGGTAGCTTGCAGAGTTTTATAAAGCTCTAAATTGGCAGAATAATGCAGATGACTGCAGAATGTGCTGTAGACTCTCTTCCACCTGGAAACTGGGAAAACCTGACATCTGGTTGGACAGGGAGTGGTAGACAGTAAGTGAAGGCCTATCATGCATGCTCTAGGGCCCCAGAGAATTTCCGTTACTGCGTTGGATCCAGTGCAACGTACAGGCACAAGGTACAAAGCTATAGCATCCAACCTTCTGTGCTGCGGGATTTGTATTTTTCATTTTCTGTGTAATCAAAAGGCACAGACTGCATTGTGTTTGTTCTCTGTCCTCAGTGTAAACTCGAGCACTAGAGTGTGTGTTACGTCATAAAATGCCCAGTTATGTCGTACAATGCCCACTGTGTTATGGTGTGAAAAAAAACTCTTGAAACCTTGCCAGAACTTTTTTATAATTCAAAGTGGGGTTGGAAATAGCAACACCTTTCCTGTTTGTTGTACTGATGCTTCTCAATTTTCGGATAAATATCAGAGTTCTGATAAATAAGAAGCCAAGGGAGTCTGTGTAACTGGCTTCAGAGCCTTTCACCTTCAGGTCGCTGGTTTGGATCTAGCCCAGGTTGGCAGTAACCAAAAGTCACTGTCTGATTGCTGCTCAGTGACCTGCACAGAATGGATCTGCATTTCCAGGCTGGATATACCACCAGACACCTAGGAGCAATAGGCAATGGCCTTGGTGTTTTCCTAGGGAGACTAAAACCAAGTCAAGCCCTTTCCTGTAGAAGTGCCACTGCAAGAACAGAGTGAAGGTGGTTCAGAGTGATGCTGAAGACTGGATGCATCGTGTCCATCTGGGATACATGGGCTCTCTGGACATATGCAGGTGATCTTGTAAAGGGAGTTTGTCAGTTGAGTACCTTTCATTAATAATATTGAGTACCTTTTATTAGTAACATTGCTAAAAAATATCCAGAAACAGTCTCTGATTCAGGACAATTAGAAAAAGTTCCACACCAGGCTCCTCCAAGTAGCTAACTGTTTCATTGTGTCCTTACTTTTTATGGTAACATGCTCTAAAACTTCAAGGGAAAAAAATCATAAATACTCTAATATTAAAAGATTATCTTGCACAGCTGGGTAGGATATACAAATGTTTAATGCACAAGTGTTTTAAAGTTGTCTGGATTTATGTTTTTCATTTTTAGATAGAGTTACTGAAATTTGTTTGAATGGACCCATGTTAGTTCTCTCCTGAAGTACTTTCCAACGTGTTTGTGAAACAGAGTAAATGTTTGTGCTTACAGGTTAAAAAAAACATGTTTCTTATTCAGTTTAAGGAAGTGTTTTGCACACATTTCAAGTATTCAATGCAGGGTATTTATGCTGAGTTGCACCTAAGAAACAAGAAGGGGAAAATGTTTTTGATTACACGAAGAAAGGAAGCAATTATACAGTGGTTTCTATATAGTGGCTTTAATTCATGGCAGAGATGTTTTAGTTGGTGAAGATGCTAGGTTGCATACAGTAGAAGGGAGCTTTCTGTCCGTGTTGGCAAGTAGACGGCAATGGTATCTCATGGAGATGATGGTTGTCATTTCAGATTTTGCAACAGGATTTTTAAGATAATAGGAGCGAGTCACAGAGAGCTGGAGACAGGATCCAGTGATATTACGTAGGATTTTAAAGATAGGATGGAGTTTTCACCTGGCAGGAATCGAACACTCCACTTCAGTGGAGACTGCTAGACTTGTTATTTTATATAACATGAGCTTACCATACGGTCAGTAAGCCACAGCAATGCTATGTGGTAATTATGCTTTCATCCAGGGTGAAAGACAGACGGGAAAGTACACCCTGAAAGCAAGGTTTGTAAAAATCGGGGGCCTTACCTGTATCAATGCCCAAACAGATCTTAACATTTCATAATTTTGAATTTTCCTCTGAAGGTGAAAGGAGGAGAGAGAACCTAGAGGGAATGATCTCAAAATGTAGAATAAAAATAGGTGCATGATGAGGACGAGGAACTGTGGATTTTTCTCCATAATGTTAATAATAATGCTATATTGAATTATAATTTCATTTCTGCCAGTTAAAAGCTTATGAAGCTGCTATCATGGTAAATAGGTTATTAACATTGACAATGAATGTCACTAGTATCATTGAAAATTCTTTTAATTCCCTTAATATCTCTTAAATGCTCAGCATAATGTGCTGAACTGTCTAAGTTTTGGATCAGATGAATTATATTCTTTCAGAAAGTAAGTAAAACTTCATTTTCTTTTTATCATTACAGCTTGTATTTCCCAACATTAGAGATTTAATAAACATTTTACTGCAGTATATAGAGATCTGTCCACCAAATAAGTTACTTCACTTTGTTTCATTTGGATTCAGATTAATTTTTGTCCTTTTTTCCCATTCCTTGCTGAAGTCGATTCCAGTTTAGAAGTAATATGCCTGATTACTGCAATTTGTGTTTTTACAAAGCAAATTTGCTCTTTTTCTGATTTTTGACGGCGTTATGATCAGTTAGGCTACTATCAAAATGGGATCCAGAAATCCTTGTGTTCTTAATGTGTTTACTAACAAAGGGAACAAAGAACATCTTGAATGTACCTATTTAATTTACATGCATGCAAACCAGTTGTTATTTTACTGAAGTTTATGGATTTGAACCATCAGTGAAAGCAGCTCCAAAACAACAGACTGAAATTAAAAAATTAAATGTTTGACTTTTTAATTTGAGTTGTTTTTAAGCTTGTTATTTTAGAATCATTTCTACCTTTCCATGCAGAGAAATTGGTGCAAAGCTATGTAAATTAGTAAAGTTATGTTTGTATAATCCTTTCAGATCTTAAAACGCTCTCTAAGTAAGGGTTTTTTTCAGTTGCTCATTGTGGCTATGTTTTGGCAGAGTGTTATAGCTGTTTAACAGGACACATCACTGGTGTCAGACGAATGCAGAATGACAAAGGAATAGAGCAGAAGGTAATGCTGCAAAAGTGAAATTTGATTTATACTATCCTGACCTTTTCTGAAATGCACTATCTTTAAAGGACGTGAGTGATATCTTTAAAGGACATCTAAGTGATGGCTATCGTTGGTATCCTGTGTCCCCTTTCAGCTTGCTAGATCATTTTTAACATACATATCAAGAATGAAAAGCCTTGCCTACGACACTGAACAAAAACATAGTAGTGTTGTAGGATCTGCTGTTGACTTGCTGGGGGACTGTGTCCAGGTCATTTAGGTCAAGGTCTCCTGAGTGCTTTGATCTTGCATGCCTAATAGACTTGGTCCCCTGGAGTGAGAGCCTGTTTGCTCCTGTAAACAGAGGGCAGTTTGGTTCCTAGGTGCTTTGTAAAATCTGGGGATAATGAAGCACCAAGAGATAAATGACCCTTTGTGGACTGTCCAGTAGCACACGGCACATAGAAAGGGCCTGAACATCTCTGTGGAGCATGTGTTGTATCTCTTTACGACTCAATTCATTGCCTCAGAATTGGGATTCAGAATGCTTCTTTCCTCTCATCTATTTAGGCTGTAACCTCCTTGGAGTGCTTAGCGTTGTTTATGGAGTGCTCAGGAAGATGGGGCTGCAGTCCCATATGGGACACCTCTTTGAACCAGGCCATCGCAGTAGTAAAGACACTAAGTACTGCCTGTAGTATCTGGATTTCCTTCAACAGTTTTTATCAAGGCATATACATTATTTACTTTATATGGTCTGAGTGTTGGAGCAGAAGGAAAGGTAATGTCTGGGCTCACTTGAGAATCATTTAGCATTTTCTTGAGAGCTGCCTCAAGCAACTAAGTTGCACTGTTGCGTAAGTGTACTTAAAATCCCTTTTATTGGGAAAATATTCCAGTGACAGGCCTTTGGAAGAGGCAAGGGGCTGTTACTTCAGCCACTGCATTGAAGCGATGTCTGTGGCACGGTCTGGTGTAGCTTCACCGCTCTGTGTATTGCTCTTTGCTCCCCTGTCCTTTTGCCAAGCATAGGATTTAGCTGGCTCTAATGTTTTCAGAAATTCAGTTCAGCACAGAGAACTCTGTGGCACTGCTAACTTCTCATTTCTGCTGAGTGTGTACTTAATACTAAATTTCATATAGCTTCCATCTTTTTAATCTGTGTCAAATGTTTCTGAATTTGCTCACTCCTGCAACTTGGTACCAAAAACAGAGAAGGCAAATAATTCTTGGTTTTCTTTTAAACTTTCAGTATTTGGAGGAAACCTGCCAATAGAAGCTTACTGCTCAGGTCATACATCTGCTTTCAGCCCATTGCTGTGATTTCACTTGCAGTAGAAGCAATGCTAGTTTTAGCTGAATATATCACAGACAATGCCATGCATTTAAAAAAAAAAAAAAATGCTTAAAAATGCAAAGCATGGGCTTGCTTTTCTTTGGTTCTCCTTTTAAGCCATATTTTTACACAGCCACAAGAATTAAACATTACTTGTTAAATATATGAAAGTTGTAGATTCTCATGTCAGAATATGGGGGAAAAACAAACATGTCTGCCAAATATAAAGAGACTTGGTGAAACTAAGTGAGCTGGCAGTATAGAAAGACATTTTATTTTTTGTTGATTAGAGAGTTGAAACAGCTTAGTCTGTACTCTGCTGAAATGATTCTAGATCTATTTATCCTAGGATCTATCTATCCTAGATCCTTTGCTTCTTGGAAGCAAAGTTCAGATCCCCAGGAAGAAAGGAGCAAAGCCTAGCCCATATACACAAAACTGTATGTACATGCTGCAAGATTGGTTTTGAGATTATTCCTGCATCCAACATTGTCATTCTGGGCGATGACTATAGCGTAAAGGACAAGAACTGTGCTGTCAGGAGGACCAAAGAGGCCCTTTTTGGCTTCACGGTTACAAGGGAAAGGTGGCCAGCTCTAGGTGTACAGTCTGAGCAGGTAAGCTGTGATGACTCTGTGACACACAGAGGGGCTGTGTCATTTGGAATGACTGGTAGTTTCTTCTTAGAAGATTACTTTGTCTTTTTTTTTCTTCCCATTCTGTTTCACTCCCCACGTTAACAAAACAAGTGAGTTTTCCTGGTTTGAATTTGTTTGGGGGTTTTCTTTTTTCTTTACTGAAGAGAGCAGACTACAAAATGCAGAAAGAGATCATCTTACCTCCCTAATGACTTAGGTTTATTTAGCTGTTGAGCAGAGGACAGTGAAATTGTGCTCTTTGCCTCTCAGAGACAGGATGCAGAAGAGCTGCTGTTTGTTTTTGAGTCTTGCTGTGCTGGATTAGATTATGTCCAGGTGATAAGTGACTGATACCGTGCTCTTCACTCCAATTTTTGTAATTCTCCTGAACAGTTTCTGTCTCTCTGTGTTCCAGAACTCCTGAGTGCAATAACAATACAAAGTTAGAGGTGCAATTTTCAGTTTTCCAGATGGCATGCTTAAAAAGCATTGCCTCAAGCAAAAGAAGTTACCTTTCAGCTGGCAAAGGAACACCCTGAGTGAAAAGAGTCCACATACAGTTTTTATATTTTGTAACTAAGTTCACTAAGTGGTGAAAGAGAAAAATGAGTTCTAATGGCCGTACTTAATGTTTAAGAAGTTTGCATTAGTAAAACAAACGGACCGTATATGTTTACTTACAGTAATATGTAAACATATTACATATAGTAATATGTAAACATTGTCTAAAAAGAAAAAAAGACTGAAAGCAAGGTGTTGTCCCACGACCTCTTCCTGGATGTGAATCACAGAATGATACAACTCAGTTTTTCCTAGCTACTCTTCTGTTAACTTCTTGAAGAATGATAAATGAGAAGAAAAGAGTCTTGGAAGAATTAGCACTTCAGGGTCTCCTTTCATTTATCAAAGAGATGTATTTTCAACCTTAATATAGTCTCACACATGCTGCCATCAGCGAAATCATTACATTAAGAAGTTCCTAAAGTTAGTAGAGAATTAATAGAGACATGCTCTGAAACTCCAAAGACAATCATAAAGATGTCAAAGATTTCCTTTGATCTTCTATTTGTTTTCCATAGTTCCTTCGATAAAGGCATAAATTCTTGACTATAACCAGAACAAGGCATGGCTTTCTGAAGCAGTGTTCTGCCGGTAAGAACACTTGCCAGCATAAACCCTCAGTTTTAGGAGTACAGGATAAGTGTTCTGATACCAAAAGATGCAGCAGAGTTGTCAGATAGAAGTGAGCCTGTATTGTTGTTTCACCTATTTGCAGTTCTTCTTCCTATTCCAGTGTTTTTATGTTTACCTAGACAACATAGATTATTCTTGTTATCTATCCAATATCTTTCCTGATTTCTGTGTGACTTGAAGAAGTCAAAATTCTTCAAGACAAAAAAAAAAAAAAAAAAAAAAAAATTATTCATCACAGTGCGCTAGCACGCTTAGGGGATGCCTCTTTGATCCAGTCCAAGTTGTGATGATTTTGAGAATTGATAAGCATGCGTTCTGCCAAATTGCCGGATGCAATTTGGGTTTTTAGTATGTGATGCCATCTTTGTGGAGAAAAACCTCCACCAGTATGCAGTAATCAGTACCTCCTTCTCAAGCTTCATGCTGGAAGAAGACAGCTTCTATTTTTGAATATTTCATGCTTGTCACAGGCAGTGTCAAATTTTGTCTTTCTTCTTTGTATCCTGTCTTGCATTCTTTGTGTTGACTATATAAATGGATTATGTAGAAATAAGTAATCTTGGCAAAGTAAGTCTCATATTACATTCCAGACAGGTTTTGAGTTTAGAAAATATGTGAAACATTCGAGTGAAGAACCATCACAAATCTGTCTAGGACCATGTTTTGGTTTTGCGTCACTGTTGGCTCAGTCTCGTTATATAGTGAGCACTTTGCCAAGAGAGGTCCCAGATGATGAGATTAAATGTTAAAGACCAAAGACTAGAGATACTACAGGTTAGGTTAATTTAGGAAGGAATAAAGAGGGCCACCCAGCTCCAAAGGAAGCAAAATCTGCTTAGAGAAACTCAGCACTTCATTTTGTCTGAAATGCACACAAGATCTTTGAAAGAAAGGATGAGAACAGTTGCAGAATGGACAGGAAAAGATACAGTATATCAGGGTACCTGAGATATTTGCTTATTGCTCAGAGTGGTGGACAACATGCCAATTGTAAAACAGCAATGCATTCTCACAGCAAAGATGACCAACATGGTCCCAGGCTGCACTGAGTGTTGCCAGCAAGTTGAGGGAGGTGATCCTTCTCTGCTCAACACTGACGAGATGCATCTGGAGGGCTGTGTCCTGTCCTGGGCTCCCCAGTACGAGAGAGATGTGGACTTACTGCAGAGAGTCCAGCAAAGGACGAGAGCAGGGGTTAAGGGCTTGCAGCCTCTGCCGAAGGGGGAGAGAACCTTGAGGAGAGAAGGCTTGGGGAATCTCCTCAGCGTGTTGATATGTACCAGGGAGGTGCCAAGAAGACAGGCCCAGACTCTTATCAGTGGTGCCTACTGACAGGAGGACATTCAGTGGACACAAAATGAAATATAGCAAATTCCATTTAAACATAAAAAATAACTTTTCACCTGTGAGGATAGCTGAAGAATGGAAGAGCTTGCTGGGGGGGTGGCTGGGGGTGGAATCTCTCCATCCTTGCAGATACTCAAAACCCAACCAGACGTGGCCCTGAGCAATCTGCTCTAGTTGACCCTACTTGGAGCAGGAAGGGTTGGAGAAGACAATCTCCCCCAATTCCTTCCCACCTCAGTCATTTCTCTGATTCTGAAGTAAACTGTACTGAGCAATAGAGGACGTCAGTTTACATTTTTCAGTCAGGGCTCCCAGGCACTACATGTGTGATCTGTCTGTTCAGAGATGCTGTTGAGGAGTTATTTGGGCTCTGGCTTTCGCAGCACTCCCAGAGTTGTGATTTTTATCAGTCAAATTGCATTCAGTCTTAGTGTCAGGTTCAGAGGTTGTTTGACTGGAAGATTATTAGCCACCATACCTGATTTTTTTAAAGGTATTTCTAGAGATAAAGGTGGTTGATACTACCAGGAAAGATGCTGATACTAGCAGGGAGAGGGGAGAAGGAGAAGAAAAGAAGGAATGAGCCCTTTCTCTACCAGGCCTGAAAGAAACAGCTCAGAAGACTGCTGGCCCATGGTATGGTAGTTAATTCATAACAATTTTTAATGGTCTTTTGGTTTTTAGTAGATGACCAGAGAAGGATTGGTGTTCATAGTAACCTGTCACTTCTGGCACAGTTTTACTGTTATGTTTTCTACCTATATAAATAAAAGCAACAGCTATAATTTACGATAAATAGGGTAAATTCCAAGAGCTAGTAATTCTCTTGCTTCTAAATAATAGCCTGGCATTGGGAACATGCTTCACCATTATGTACTGGAGAAGTATTTAGGTAAGCTCTTTGCTGTGTGCTCTGGTATTACGTGTTTGGCAAAGGGTTCTGCAACGAGATATGAACCACAGGTACTTTCAAACATAATAGGTCTCATCATTCCCATCCAGTTGGAAAGTAATTTAAACAATTAAACATTTGGGCAATGTTAATTAAGAAAATATGAAAATGCCTTGGATAAATTGTTGTCTACTTTCAGAGAAGGTAACACAGGGGAGAAGGGTATGTTACACATGTTATATCTTGATGCTAATTAGTTAACATTTTTCCCCCAACTGTCATGCCTCAGTATTCAGTGGTGTTAGTTACATATTTATGACTATGCATAATTATAAAACCATTTTCCTATTGATTTTGAAATTGATGTTTTTCTTCAGGCAATTTGTTTCAGACATCATTGATGGATCAGCTGTGCAAATTCTCAGTCAATGCCCCAGATGTACAGATTTGTTTGTTTTGACATTTTGATTGTTTGTGTTTTTTTTCTTTTTTTTCCCCTGCTGTAATGTAATTTCTTTTTTTTAAGTCTGTTTTTAGTATTTATGTTCCAAAAATGAAACAGACTGCATGAAGTGGGACTATATTTTGTGCTGTTTTAATATCCTTTTAGAAGTTCAAAAGCAAAATGATATGAGAAAAGTCAGTCTATAACAACAAATTATTGGCTGTGCTCTTGGTGCTGAAGAGCAGTTTTGTGGCATAAGGCCAAGAGGCTAAATGTATATTTAAAGAATGTGGTCTCTTGTATTTTTTCTTACTGAAAAAAGGCTTTGAATTCTCAACAAAGGGTTTTATTTTGCAGGCTACACTCTTTCACAGTCTCTGTTCTCCACTGCTTGAAGCTTCAGATTATCTGAAGAGCTGGTCATCTTTGAAATCTGACCTGACTAACCTTTTTCTGTAGAATGCAGTACTACTATCCAGTCAGAACAGAGAGATGTTTAAAAATTTGACACAACCAATTGACAGAATTGGTATTGTATGACAGTTTTGTAGGATGCTGGACTAGTGAAATCATTTCTTGAATCCCACCAAAATGGCATTTGTCAGTTTTTCAAACAAATATTGGTTAAAATGCTTGTAATAGATTAGCTATGTTGTAGTCCCTGGGGGAAAATAAAAAATGCCCTGAGGGTTTCAGAAAGATTTCAGTCCTCATCTTAGCAAATGCTTATATGCAAAGTTTGTGGTGTTTCTTATTAAATATATGCATGTTCATGTCATCTACTCAACATGCTCAAATTGACTGACCTGTATGAGTGACCACTGGATCTGTATACTTTTCACCTATTGCATAGGTTGTCATTGTTTGCATTTATTAAGCGGTAAAATTTTCAAAAACAGTGCAATTGTAATTAACGAGTTAACAAAAAGACCAAATTTACTGAACTTATTACTTGGCAGGTAGGGCACGTTAGTTCTAACTCTGTATTATGTGCACAGCCACTGCCAGGAAAAGTACATAAACATTTCTGTTATACTATTAAGACATACTATTATTTAATAAGATATACTATTATTTAATTAAGACAAAATGCGTAATTACGCTTTTCAGTGTAGCATAGTTCCTTCCCAGATGAATCAGAATATAATATGTTGGTCTCCTTAGGCGTTTGCTGCATACTCTATTCTCCTCCTGTGTTACTTATTCATGCTGTTTCAGAAGCATAATTGCATGCAGTGACACATTCACAGATGATGCAAGCACATTGTGCCATACCCAAAAGTTTTGCTCACAGATATACCCAATTAAATAAAAAAGGGCAAACCTGATGATTACTTACCTGCATTGCTTCTTTTCTCCAGAAGTATATTCTTTTGCAGAACAAAACAGTACCTGAAATTTGTGTGTTTCTTCTAGAGTACTTGGGGAAAAGGAGACCTTTGAACATGTGGTCTTTGAGATCAACAAAAGACTGCTTGCAAAAATGGTATTTCTTGCCTGATAGGTGCACCCTCCTCCATGGCCAGTGTCCTGAAAGAATCTCAGAGAAAACAGGGGGATTGTGTTGCTGAAGAAAAGAGCGAGTAAGGCAATGCTTATGAAAGCATAGTCCTTTCTTCTCCTTACCCATGACATTTGGTCTGAGGAGTGGGATCAAGGCAGAATCCCATTACCATACCTTACACTCATCTCTGATTTACTGCCCAATATCACTTCTGTTTTACAGGGTTTCTCCCAGACAAGTCAGTTCTGGTCTATCATGCCTGACCAAAATGCTTATATTTAGGCATGCATCAAACTTTTCCTAACATCTGATTAAATCATGAGTGGGCGGTTGAGGCATTCATGGGGCAGGTTTGCTAAATAAGTTCTAAACTGCAGGTTTGTAAGGTATAAGTTTATTAAAATTAAGACATGCTAAAGGAAACCAAAAATGTAGAAAAGGTGAATATGTCAAATTAGTGTAGAATTGCCAGCGTTCTCTTGACACTTTAAAAAAAAAAAAAAAAAAAAAGGAAAAAAGAAAATAATCAGAATATCTTTCTTTGTAATGAAATCTGTCATGATCTGAAACAGCAAAGATTCACAGCTCAGAGGAGGTCTGGGAATTTACCAGCATGTATCTTCCTATTCCTATGAGTTTAGCTCACGTAGATTGTTGTTCTAGTGTGCATAATTTGTTTTTACAGCTGCTTTCCGAGAAGGAGAAATGAATAGTCATACATTGTACACGTTTCTTTCATTTCCAACAGAATAAAGTCATGGAATAACTTGCATATTGTGTATGTTGTGTGGTGATAATTTTGGTTAGTTAAAAAAAATAGTAGTAGTAGCAAATGAGTAATGAACAACAGTCTTAATGACAATGGCAGTGCAACTACATTGGACATTAATGGACACACATCACTAGAACCTTGTTGTAGTTCTTTCAACTAGTAAATATGTAGTTCTTACATATTTGTATAAATACATATACGTATTTATGTATATATTACATATTTATGTTTTAAAAAAATCTTATGTAGTTCTGACCTGCTCTTGATCTCGTAGGTATTGCTCAGAGGGCCATACTTTCACTCTTTAATTCCTAATGCTGGTCCCCATAATTAATGGATTCTTGTTTTAGAGGCACCAGAGAGCAACACTTCCTTTGAAAGTAATGTGAACAGGAGGCGTTTATCCGTTTTGAAATCTGTTGTAATGCATTTTGAAAAGCATACTGCTAAGCTTTACGTGTGTTTCTGGGGATAAAGTATACTGGAGTGGTGAAGACAGGTTTGTGTTTGAAAATCACAGAGGTCTTGATAGCTGTCATGTTACATCATCGAAAAGAAGTGAGTTAACTACCCATCCCCAGTTTCGGTATTGTACCTGGTCTACAAAGAGGAAAAGGACCGCGCAAAACAATAAATGTTGATTTATAGCTGCCAGATGCTCATGCTTCTGTTGTGTGCCGCTAACAGCCACCACCTCTCTCCAGAGGGTGGGTTGTTTTCAGGTCAGGTGGATCCTGAGGACAAAAGTGCAGAAGTCAGCACGTGATAAGGTGTTGAGGTGGAAGGGTGTTGAGAGCATAGAAACAGTATGTGTAGGAAGATTTTTTTTTTTTCTCTGCAAGAGGTAGTTGTAGTGATGAGGAATAACAAGAAGCTTTTTAGCTGCATGTGGCAAAGATAGAAAATGTAATCTTGTTGAGGAGCTACAGGCTGAGAGGAGCTTTGGTGGGGTACACAACCATAGCAGAATTTGGGCATCTTTGATGACGGTCTTGTGTGTTGTAGGAGCCTTTCTCCCTGGAGCACTGGCAGAAATGCTGGCACCACTTTCTAGCTTTGTAGGAGCCACAGTTTGTACCCTGAGGGCCAAAGGCACCGTCTGGAGTAGCATTCTGTTAGGCCACCACGAAAAGAGAGGAGATGCTTGTTGTCTCTCCTGCCTTGGCGTTGTACTGGGAAGCTGCTCTTCCAGTATTGTCTTGACTTGAGCTGTTGTTTTCTGTGATACCTCTGCTAAGCTTTACCCTCGAGTGAAAATATTTTGTTCCATCAGCATGCTTTACTCTAACCAGCCTCTTGGCTTTTTCTTTATAACTCTGAAAATACTAGTTCAGAAAGGTGGTGTGTCTCTGTGTGACATGTACGTGTCTATATGTAAATATATAAACGTGCATTGTTGTGTGTATGTGGTCACACTTGTGAGTAACACTCAGCTCCACTAAGCATAGCAGAGTTTTTTATTTGTTTGTTTTACAATAGGGTCAAATTTTGCAAGAACTGTATTTCTGTGGAGAAATTTGTTTGGTCCTTGTTGTCGTGATGACCCGCCCTTCAATTTGCAGTACTGATTCCAGATTCAGCATTGTAAGGTTGATGATAAAGTGCCCCAACCTCTAAACATGCATTTGTTAATGTGACATGAATTAACAGTAATACTTCACAGATGTGGCAGAGGGCAGCTTGACTTTCTTGCAGGTGCCCTTAGGAATGAAGCAGCAACCGTCAAGCTCCAACTACTTAACTCTGACTGTTTACACCGTAAAAAGAAATTGACTCTTCTAATTATATTCAGAACTGTAGAAAGCTGTTGCTGCTTTGGATTATTTGATCTCTCTGGGGAAACTTCCATCAAACATAACAGCCTACATTTCTACTTTGTTAATTATAAAACTGTGAACAAGAAAATGCAAGACAATCTCTACTATTCTTAGTGTAATAGTAACTTCCTAAAATATTACTGCCTTTATGAGCCCCTGTGGAAGATCTTTCTTTGTGGAAAAAAACCTATTGAATAAATGAGGAGATACATTCCAGATGTATTAATAAGCAAATAATCAACATACATTTAGCATGGTCTCTTATAAATCTGCGTAGTTTGGTTTTCTGTGGGATGGCTCATGACCTTTTTTTTAAGGTACCCCACCCCAAACAGATGTTGTTTATTCTTTTGAAACATTAGCTTGTGTGTTTTCTGCCAGGAAGGACAGATTAAAACAAACAGAAAAACAACAACAACAACAACGTTCTCTTTTCTATTCTTTTGTGCTGCTATGGATGAGCAGCTGGGAGTCATTTAGAGTTATACTTTGCTTTTGGCTGCTATCAAGGCCTTTCATAAAATGAAAATTCTTCTTTTGCCATCTTACTGTCATGTTTTTCAGATTTCCTAAATAACAAATTTGTTACAGGCCCCTTATTGCTTAAAGGATCTTTTCTGAAAGACAGAAATCTTAAGATATCAGACAAGGTCCATGGAGAGGTGTGATCACTTTGTGTTGTCCATCTGGAACCCCAAACTGCTGAAGATCACTAGAAGGGATTTGAGGCTTTCTCCAACAGTGTGTGTGCATTCACATGCTTGCTTTTTACACTGCTGTTCATTATTTTCAAATGTCTTTTCCATTGTGTTTCCATTGCAGTCCAGAACAGTAGCTTGCATGGATATATTTTCCCACCTCATTCTCAGTCCGAGCCAGAAGGCAGGGATTACTGTGAGATTTACCATTTTCAACAGGCATGGAGAATGCTGTCATCTTCAAGGTTTTGTCTATTTTGGCTTCTTCACTGTTACTTAAAAAAAATAAAAAGGGCAATATATCCTAGACAGTTCATTGGCAAATTATTGACACATGTCACTCTGTGCAGATACCACTCAATAGGACCTAGTCCTGGGCAAGTGGCTCTGCCTGCCTGAGCAGGGGGGTTGGACCAGATGACCTCCAGGGTCCCTCTGTGATTGTGTGTTGCAAAGAGGCTGTTCAGAGAATTCCCTCTGGGTGCTTTGATGTTTCTGTGTTCTGCTGTGATCAGTTCTGTTGTTATGCCTGATAACTGAATCATGATGGTCCAATTCCCACAAGGTTTCTGCAGCTCCCCTCCTTAGAGTGTCATCGGTTTCAGTGATGGCCAGTTGCTGGGTACTTCTAATCGCAGGACTGTAGCTTAGCTGATGCCCTAAAGTACAGATCTGCTGAATTTTGAAACTGTGAGGTATGCAAAAGCAGAGCTGCTGCCAGGTGCAGTTGTTTCTTGTTGTGTCTGTGCTCCCCCAATGCACAGCTGTTAGAAGACACTTTATTGAACAGTAAAATCAGATCTTGCAAAATGAGAAATAGGATGACTCTGGGTGCAAAGAGTTAATCTTTGGCTTTGGAAGCGCCAGATGAGCACCATTTTATTCTGAATTCAGTAACAAACCATTGTTGTCACTCAGTTGAACTTTAAAGTGGAAGGCCAAAGAAAACTGCTTATGAAATAAAGTGCTTATTATGAAATAAAAGCTGATTAGTAATGATTCTGTGCATAGATCTTGAGGATGTGCTGTAGTAACTCAGTCCTCTCTAGTTGTAAGTGCTTTCTGAGGTTGTCACTGAGCACCAGATGGATTTGGCTGCCATCGTTGAAGTAATCAGGCCTGGCTTTTTTTTGGACAGGTACCATTTAACAACTTGAATGATAGCCTCATGCCTTTATTTCACATGTGAAACCTACACTCATGTGACCTTAAGAGACCACTGTAAGCCTCTAAGCTTTTGGGATACTTTCAAATCCTTATTGATCAGGTTCATCAACCATGGAAAATATATAGAAGAGCTCCACAGTGATGTTGATGACCCCAGTTTATGTTTCTTGCCTCAGTCAAACAGTATCAAACTTGGTATCATCGGCACTCTTTCTGCACTGTAATGTCATTTTCCCCCCTTTAATCATCTCCTAACACTGTGTGCCATTTTGACACATATGGGCAAGCAGAGTAGCTTTACAACTTCTATGAGACAGAATTTGCACTTTGTCTTTTAGTGGTAGCTGGGAGGAGTAGGGGATATTTGTGTGTAGTCTCTTGCAAGTTTTTTTGTCAGTAAGTTCTTACATGCGTAGCCTTTCTGTTTTTTTTTTTTGGCTGTCTGCATGGCCACTGGAAACAGAGCAGTTTAAGGGCAGGGAACAGTATATCTTCACAATTATCCATGTGTTACTTGAAGTGCAGTTGTGCAAATTCTTCTGCCTTCCTTTCTTGAGCTATGTGGATTCAAAGACAAAAGATTGATACAAGTAGACTTTGTAGTTTTCTTATCATAGCATGTCTGTGTGACTGAATTTTGAGGTCAGAAATTTGTGATGATGAGGACACAATTGAGATTCTGTAATAATAGGTGGCAGATCTGCTAAGTTAAGCTACTCTAATAAAACTGATGTAGCGATGAATTTATCTTGAGATTAGTGGTAGGAACAGAAAATTGATAAATAACACACTGGCTTTTGAGTCACTGGAAGAAGTGGGAGGATTCTGCAATCTTGGCAAATGAGTAAATATTAAAGTGCCTTAAGATATGTCAGCCACAAGTGTTGGCTGAAATATTCACCTTGGCCAGAAAGAAGTAGGATAAATTATTCTTCGGGCAATCCGGCCTACTGGGAGGTGCCCCTGCCCATGGCAAGGAGGTTGGAACTGGGAGATCTTTAAGGTCTCTTCCAACCCAAACCATTCTGTTATTCTTCCTGGAGCTCCCTATTGACCTGACTAGACCAGAACTGGCCGCTGGGATAGCTTGGTCAGGAGGTGGCCTGTGAGCCTTCGGCCTTTGTGTGTCGCATAGACATCCCTGAAGTTTCTCTGGCTGCAAAATACAGAGAGGAAAGGGATGTTTTGTTTGCCCAAAAGGATTGTCTGAGTGTTTAGTAAATACTGGCTAAATCTAAAGCAAGGAATGAACAACCTGACTAGCAGTTTGACTGAGTTCAGCTTCCTCGCTGCGCTGCAATTAGGTGAGCGTCAACTGCACAGGACTGCACAATGGCTGGACAACACTGCACATTGGGAAGACAGCAACAAAGCACAGATGCTGGTCCAAACTTCCTTCCATCTCCCCATGATGGGGAAGGGGGTTGGCACTGGCCTGGTTCTGCTTTCTCGGTTTGCTCTATGTGTTTACAACACTGGAATTTTCTTGACTTCTCTAAGGACGAAGTTTTCCAAAGCCAGTTATGTGGCTTCTAAGGAAGACTAAAGCTTGACAGGCATCCTTCTGCTTTTCCTGGCCCAACTTTCTTCCCCCTCCCCCCCCTTTTTTTTTATGAAACCTGAAATAAGGTGAATTTAATCTATTCTGAAATGTTACATAGCTCAAGCAGTTGTGCAGTCGTTAAATATTTGTGAGCAAACCCATGGAAATGCAGTACTCATGATTCATCTACTAATAATGTAAATGAAGAATAATGGTGAAGCCAGTGATGCATTTTTGTGTGCACATGCATGGAAATCAGAATAAATAATAACTGGGCCTAATTTTTTATTTTTTTTTTCTTTTGCTACTTGGCTAACAACAGCTTAGATCTCATCTGGTCTAAGTTGGCATGACTTCACTGTTGTTGGAGGAGCTTTTGTACTAATTCACACCAGCTGAGCATGTTAAGCAGTCCAGTCTGTGCAAGTGTTGCTCTCCCCCTCCCCCGCCCTTTTTACCTCTCCTCCTGTTTTCCATCTTGTGCTTGGTGATCTGGCCAGCTGACTGTACAGAAAGTACAAGTCTGTTTCAGAGTTTAGCTTCTTTGTATAAATCCAGAGCTCTATTAATATCTGATTCCAGGTACCTTTGCACAGGTATTGAGAGAATTTATTATAAATAATAAATATATAAATATAAATATTTATTATAAATAGCGTTTTTCCCCCTTTCCTAAATTAATTTTAATTGCTGAACCCATTTCTAGGTAAGCAAGCCCTATTTCTTTTTGTTGTGGTTTATCCTGGCAGGTGGCTCAGCACCATCCAGCCCCTTGCTCGCTCTCCCTATGTGGGATGGGGAGAGAATTGGAGAGGTAAAAGTACAAGAGCTCGTGGGCTGAGATAAGGACAATTTACTAGGCAAAGCATAAGCTGCACATGCAAGTAAAGCAAGCCAAGGAATCCATTTGATACTTCCCATCAGCAGGCAGGTGTTCAGCCACTTCCAGGAAATCAGAGCTCATCATGCGTAAAGATTTATTGGGAAGACAAACGCCCCACCTTTATTGTTCAGCACAGCACCACATGATGATACAGGACATCCCTTTGGCCAGTTTGGGCCAGCTTGCCTTGTTCCGTCCCCTCCCAGCTTCTTGTGCAGCCCCAGCCTCCTTGCTAGTGGGGCAGCCCAAGAAGCAGAAAAGTCCTTGGCACTGTGCAAATGCTGCTCTGCAGCAACTAAAAACATCAGCACTATTTTCACCAAAAATCCAAACCACAGCATTGTGTTAGCCTCTACAAAGAAAATAAACTCTGTCCCAACCAAAACCGTGTCACTTCTGATTTGGGAGGACTCAAAATGAATATCTACTGAAATCTGCACTTGATGGTTGTTCTTTCTTAGAGTTTGGTAGAAGAACTTCTGTTTCTGTCATGACGCCAAGAAATACAAAGGATTTACTTCCTTTCAAGCATCACTATGTTGTAGAGCAGATCATATCTGGCTTAGAGGAATTCCATATATTCTGTAGAAAGAAGGCTTATGTTAAATGCATCTCCAGACTTCTTGTGATAATTATCTGAGGACACCTTGATTAATCTGGTTGTATTTAAATGGCTAATGACATTTTAAATTGTTCAGGAAAGCAGGCAACCATGATGAAAACAGTGCTTAGAAACTAAAAACATTGTCTAATTATATGCAACTGGTGCATAATACATCCTAGGAACTGACAAGGAAAATGAAATTTTGATGAAATTGTTGAATTTCTAATATTCTAATACCAAGTCATGCCTGTGCAACTATTATGATTTTATAGTATTTTGCATTTTTAGAGATATCCGTATTTTTAAAGTATGCTAATAAAAAAGAAATGATAAAAGGAAAGTTAGCAAGTTCTGTGTTACAGGCGAACAGTGGTCCGTCTCGTTGTTCTGCCTTATGACTGGTGATATTTGTAACAGAGAAACATGTGCAGAAAAATGTACAGTAGACAAGCGTGATAGCCAAGTATTGCATGTATTTGTTTCTAGCATTCTTTCTAACAGCAAACACAAATCAGCTAGCTGACAAGGTGAAATATGATGATGCTTATTATCCCACACATACAACATACTGCACACTTGCAATGCCATGTTTTTATCAAGTGTAACTTATTCCTATATGGCTAATCTTGAGTTATAGAGTAAGAAAGATTTATAGTTTGTGTCTTTTGATAAAACAGGCTATTTAAGAAACTTAAACACATATTCTGGATTCCTTCTTTTTTTTTTGTTTGTTGTAACGAATTCCTCACAAACAGGATGAGTAGGTAATTGATTAGGTGAAGTAATTTAAAAGCTGTCTAATTTAAATTATCTCAGTGCAGCATTGTGATGTAGAATTTAATACATTTGGAAGTTCAAAAGCTTTGTAAAGTTGGCATAGAGCACACAAACTTCTGCTGAAGTGTGTCATGATTCACATATCAGTTCTAGAAATCAGTTCTGGGCTGTATTATTCACTTAGCTAATGATTTGGTTTCTGTGAGGAAATAACTGGTACATTTCAAGTTTCATCATTTCTGAGATGAGGTTAATCATAGCCTTATTTCATACTGTTTCCCTAAGGGTTAATGTTTGCAGGAAAATATAAAGAACCTTGCTATAAAAAATGCTAGTCTCTGTAGGCTCTGGCTGGTTCTTGTCCTCCACTCTGCACTGCTGCATTGCTGTTGGGAAATTATTATCTTTTATTGTTTAATTCCCTTTGGGTTTGAGATAAGCCAGATGGTGAGATCTCCTTGTAGGGGAGTTTTCTGCTTGGCATAATCAATTTTCCAATCCCATATTAGTAATGGAGGAGTTGCAGCATGTAATCCCCTTTGGTTTAACTGTTTTTTTTGTACTTATGTGTTCATCTGATGACTGGTACTAATTCTCATGTCTAACTTCAAACTCATTGCATAGTATAGAAATGGCCAGCTTCCCATTAACAAACAAATATATGAATGTGGCATTGCTAATGTATATTCAGGTACCTTTACAGGCTCATATATATATGTATATATATATATTTTCTCCTTACAGATTATAATAACAAGATAATTAAAATGTCAAGGGAATTTAGCCAGAAAAGAATGCATTGCTTTGGCTTTTTTGGTAATGCATCTTCCAAAGATCTCTGATTTGCTTTTTACTATATGTTAGGACACATCTTTTAATGCTCATTTTTTTTCATAGTGGAAATCTAGATACTGTCAGTGATGTGAGAGTTTCGCAACCAGAACATTAATGAAATTATGGCATCAAAGTCAGGGCAGTGGTTGCTGAACAAATGAGAGGACCTTTTGTCTGAGGATTTTTGTTTATTTTCATTGGAATCTAGTTGATTTGAATGGCTGATGATTTATATCAGGATTATGATGCTAAGTATCATATGCCTATCAGGTTTCTACTTTCCAAAATATTAGTGTAAAATTCAAATAGGGATCTTAGGAAAGAAAGCAAAAATATACTGGATTCCCAGGGATTGCAAAGATGTTACTTGGTGTGAACCTCAGCAGTTTACCTTGTTAGCTAATCCTATGCAAAACTTAGTATCTTGTGTAGATGGATATCTTGTATCATGATATCTTGTATCTTCAGTAACCTGTGGAAACCTGTAAAATCCCTTAAGTGTATTTTTTTCCCTGTAGGTATCCCATTGCAATATACTTAAATTGGTGAGTACATGTGATTGAAGTGGGGTTTTTTCGTATTAGTAATAATAATAATAATAAACACCTTGAACTGATCTTGTAGGCTGAAGGGGGCATCCAGATGCCTGTGGTCCAGATCAGAGCAAGTCAAGGCAGATACAGGTTTTCCAGGGCTTTGTTCAGTCAAGTCATAAATCTCTAAAAGAAACCTGCATCCATCCATCACTCTAGCACCGCAGTCAAGTAAGGTATACTATGGCTGTAATCCTTGTCAGGTCATGACTCTGCAACTGTGCTTAGACTTCTCATTTTTCCTGCTTGTTTTCCAGGCTGTGTGCATTTGTGTACAGTCTTTGTTGGCTTTCAGGAGGGAGGCAGAGTATTCCTAAAGTTGGCCGTGCCAGCTTTTTTAAAAAATGATCCTGGGTTTGCTCTTTCTCCACTGTTACCAAGAGCCCTAATCCACCAGAGGGAAGGGTGTTCCAAGTGCTGGAATGCAGAGCAAATAACACGATTTGGGCAGATTCGATTTCTGTCCATAACTGTGCTGACATAACTTGTATTTACAAATAGTTATTCAGTACGTTCAATGGGTATGTGGACATAAATGGATTATGTGTATTGAGATGTCATTTCTTTACAAGATGAATCAGCCGCTGAAAGCTGGCCCCTCCGTCATTGCATTTTTGTCCTGTTTTCAGCTCAAGGAGGGGATAGAGCTCTTAATGTACTTAGTGCTGGAAACCTGATCTTATTTACTTTAAATACTGAACATGTTAGTTAAGATAACAACTTAGAAAACATCCGTGAAAGTAGAACGAAAAGTAGGAAATTAACAAAATCAAAACAAAAACACAAAAATGAAAACCTTTATCCTTTCTACATTAAAAGAAAATAAAAATAAATGTATGCAGCTGAATACAAAGATTAAGAAACTTTATATGGCTGTTTAAGAATAATAATAATAAAAAAGGGGGTGGAGAAAGTCAAGAAGAAACAATTTCTATTGACTTGTTATTTCTTTTTGGAAAGGTCACTGAAAATCTGCGCAGTGACAAAATAACAATCCAATTAGTATCTATCCACTAAAACTAATGTTAATATTTTTCAGATTCTCCAGACAAGTGGGGCTGGTGTTCAACATGAACTTCTCTAACTGAGTGCAGGGCAAAAGTTAACACAGTTAGGAGTTTCTATAGCAATTGCTGCCAACTTTTAATACGTGAAAGAAACAAGATGTAATTAAGAACTAAATCTAGGTTTATTTTTTTAGGAAGAATCTTCTTTTAATTCTATTTCTGATAGCTATAAGAGATACAATTTGATCATGAGAGTAAATCTTAAAAGCACAGGAGCCCCTTTATCTAGCACTTAAAAATTTTCCCAGTGCAAAATAGTATTTAATTAATTGTCATTATGTAGGAATTATAGAATTAGTGAGTCTAACATTTCATTTATCATTAGTTTCTTTAAGTGGCAGTTAGTGGTACCCCAGAATTAAGTTCAGTGCATAACAACAAATTAATTACCAACCATTTTAAAGGAACATTAGTTACAGAACTAGTTACTTTTATTTTGAGAAAAGAATCTCTTTATAAGGGGTTTAAATTACAGCTCTTCAACAGAGCAAGATAAATGGTTTTTATTAATATATTCATTCCTCCAGAAAGAAAGGTTGATGAGTAGTCTTCTGTGTTAATTTATTTAAATATTTTAGCACTGAATTAAAATACCCCATAAGCAAAGCAATAACCTTTCACTTCCATTGTACGTTTTCATTGTAGCAAAAGCTATGTATGAGTCGGGAGTGCTGGGTGAAGGACACTGCCCTTGCAAGCTTCTGCCTCACTGAGGCTATAGGTGGAAATCATGAAATGGATGGTTTAAAGGACAGCAAAAAAGGACAGTGCCATGCACGTGAACACTGCTAAGACTTCTGTTCTTTCCTGAGAAAAAAAAGTTCCTAGATGAGTGAAGGAGCATCTCCTGTCTCAGTCTTTTCGTATGTGGCCTCTACCTATGGGCTTTTTGCTGTCTCAGTGCCTGGCTTGAGACTTTGGGGTGTGATTTGCAGAAGTACTGAGTGCTCTCACAGCTGCAGCTGTAGTAATAGGGAACTATACTTTGAACATACTAAAAACTATGTAATGCTCAGAGCCATCGAGTCCCAGGTATCTCAGATTGGGAGCAAAATTAATAGGCGCTTTTGATCTTAAAGTTTCCCTGCCCAAATTCCTAATCTGCAATACAAGATATAGCAATACTTTCTCAGCTCAGCGAGACGTGGAAAAAAAATCCTTAATATTTTTTAAAAATTCAAATATTAGGAAACTGAGTGCTTCATTGGGAAGCTCATCAAAGAATAATGTCTTCAAGAGCTCATTTTGAATTCTACTCAATATATGAGTAATCTGGGGTACGTGTACACCTGGATTCACGTTCACAAGGCCTGGTTCTCAAGGGGGACTTCAGCCACCCTGATATCTGTTGGAGGGACAGCACAGCAGGGCATAAGCAATCCAGAAGGTTCCTGGAATGTGTTGGTGATAACTTCCTTCTCCAAGTGATAGAGGAGCCA
This sequence comes from Oxyura jamaicensis, assembly GCF_011077185.1. Taxonomy (NCBI): domain Eukaryota; kingdom Metazoa; phylum Chordata; class Aves; order Anseriformes; family Anatidae; genus Oxyura; species Oxyura jamaicensis. The sequence continues at coordinate 69,921,292 of NC_048894.1, read as the reverse complement.
CCAAGGAGAGAGGTGCTATACTGCACCCAAACCATTTATGATCCTGTGGTTCCATAATTCAGCAATGCAAGGAACCCAAGCAGTCATCACTAGCTGCTGCCTCTTCTCTATGCTGAACAGAGCAAGGTCTTGTGGAAAGATTAATACTTGAATGTCTCACTGAAGACAGCATAGTTAATGTATTTCTAAGATGAGGGCAACTTAGTATTCCTCAGGCAATCTTAATTCTAGCATTTCAGAATATTTCTGAATGTTTCATTGAAAAAACAAGTATTGTATTAAGTCTCGCTTTTGTGTGCCATTTTCTCATTTTAAAATGAAAACTGTAAAATGGAGATACTCTGTTGTATATTATCATGATCTTATGAGTCATCAGTGCAATATAATTACAAGCTTTGTAGAGTAATTCTGTGTTTATATACCTCTGTAATTATTACACAACGAAATATTAGATATAAGTGGGGGGTTCTATGACCATAGTGGGAGAATCATGATTTTTTCAGGCAGTTGTTAAAGTTGGAGCTCTTTAAATAGCAGTCTTTGCCTTTTTGAATGTGTTTTCTGAGGAAATTCCCTACTCCTTCAAAAGCAAATAAACTGTTCTGTTTTGTGCTGTTAGTCCTGGTGTAAGTGTGAACTGTTCTCTACTCTGTTCTGTACATATCTAGGGAGAGGGTTGTTACGGGGTTATCCTGCAGGACATCCCTTTGCAGTGAGCATTCCCTTCATTCCTGGTAGTTAGCAGTACCACTCCTCACCAGCTGTAACTCCAGTAATGCATCAAGAGCTCGTCTGCGGGATGCTGGTATGTTTACATAGGCACATGTGTGTTGTACCCAGTGGACATCATCAATATATCAGTAATTTAGTGCAGCACACAGCCTGTGCATGTGTCACTCCCCAGCCCAGCATCAAAGAGGCTGGCCAGTGTAGGTTTGCCATTGATGCACTTGATTCCAGCAGAACCAACTTGCTGCTGCTGCTGAGGTGGTGCTGATGCAGATGTGCTTTCCTGGTGAAAAGGTACATCATTAAGAAGAATCTCATCCAGTTTTATAAGAAAAACAAGTTTTACAAGTTCACTCTGTTGTGGGTACATTGCTGTTGTCTAAAACCCGTACTTTCGGGTTGCGTTGTTGTTGTCTAATAAATCAAGTTTTTCATTTTAGCAAAAGCATGTACTTGCCTGGTAGCCTGTCATCCCTGGGAAAACTGCCTTGCATGTGAAATGGGATGTTTTGCTATTGATACACTTTGCTAGGAAATGTTATTAGAGAGAGATAGCATAAAAGGGAGATTTAGAAGTGTACATTGAAAGACTACATATGAATTTCATTTTGAAGGTATAAGAACAGCAGTGGAATCTTGTCAAGATATTATTCCCTGAGGGAAAAGCAAGTTCGTGTAGGATTCTTTTCCTTTCCTATTGATTTCATTTATTATAGTGTTCTTGTAGTCATGCCATTTTGCTAGAAAGAATTGCAGAGCATAATCTGCTTCACTTGTATATTTTTTTGGTTCTGCATCTGTTTCTGTTATCCCTTACATGCCTTGCCAGCTTCATGACTAGAGTGGACAAGAAGCCTTTGCAAAATGTACAACTAAGGTGTTTCCACAAATTATTTCAAGCGCCTCAAGTAAAACCTCTCTTTGTGTGTTATATTGTTTTTATTAAGCTTTTATTGTGTAATTTTTACTTTATTAACATGAGATTTTGTAATGTTACATTTCCTCAACTACAAATAGTAGAGAAGCTGCTAAGACTGTATTGTATGCAACTCCTTCAAACCAAAGTGTAATACAATTTGTGCTGCTTTTTAAGAAAACATTATTTTTCAGAAACAGATGTGCTGCTGCCATCAGTCAAGAATTTAATATGAATTAAAAATTAGAGGGGAAAAAAGTTTATTTGAACCTCAAAGAACAACAGTTACTCCCTCTCAGTTCACTGTTTTATTTTTACCTGCTTCATATGGAGATGGTGGGTTAAAATTAGTCTGTAACTAAATATTATACTGGTAAGCAAGAAGAGCATGTTGGTCTGGCTGTGATCCTGTAATATTACTGGTGACCGAGATAAGCTGATTAAATAAATTACACTATATTTTAAAAAGTGGTGAGAGGCACTTTGTGGAGTGCAAGAAGAGGGAGAGAAGGACAAGAAAGTATTCAAAATGCAAGTTGTATTGTATCTGCATCACATGAGTTCCGAAATCATGAAAGGCTACTAAAAATCATGAAACTAACTAAAAGAAATCTGAGAGAGAAATCCAGAGGAGAAGTTAAAGTGTGGTGGTTATTCTGACATGCAGGATTATTGTTCTCTGTCCTGTAATCATACAGGAATGCTTATTTCATGGTAAGAATTCAAGCTAAAATTGAACCATGGGATCCAATTCATCTCATCTGGGTTACCTGTCTAAAATTTAAGTGCTTTATCCATACATGTCTTATGATAATGAATTGCCATTTGCATTTCTCACGCCCCATTTACAGTAGAGTTCAAGAGACCAACTTAGACCAGATACCTAGCAACGTGTAGTGGTGAAGAAGCTGAAGGCATCTCCTAGAATGATGCTTCTGCTCAGCACCTTCTTGCTGATATCCTATGCGTTTTACAGATATCTCTACTTTCTCCTGAAAGCATCCCAAAATGTAAGAAAAACAGATTAGTAGCCATCAAGTTGTTAGTGAGTGGGTATAATTTCAAAGGATTAACTGAATAAGAGGGAGAATTGTTTTGTCTTGAATGTAACCCATCAATTCTTGCCTCAGAAGAATGCTGGGAATTACAACATGTCCCCACCATGTCACTGGACAGGCATTGGATTAAGCAGAACTTGAGTACTTTCCCACAACACACAGTTCAAAGGATCGTGGCCACACAGAAACCAAGCCATTCACTACAGACTGAATAAATTTATTTTTAAGTGCAAGTGCTGCTCCATCATACTGTTGCTAGGAATATGTGAGAAGAAATAGAGATTTCAGTCCAAGGTAGAAGAGCAGGCTGTGGCTCACTATGCCTTTTCCCAAGGTACCATGCCTTTTCCCAAGAGTTTCCTGAAATGTCCATTATTGATATAGCTGTATGCATTCCACTTTAACCGTGCTGTGTGTGCAGACTGCACGAGAGACTAGTTAAACATTTATAGGTGTGCTATAGGTGCAGACAGATATTTGCAAGTGGTCATATGCCAGCTGGAAGGATTATATTGAGGAGTAACGTAGAGACAAGTTCAGGAGGACCCTATGCATCTACAGTATATGATCTCTCACAGTATATGATCTCACATACTACTTACTTCCTGTAATTATATAGTTAAAGATCATCCATATTTTTGGATAACATGAAACCTATTGACAGAAATAATTTTAACCAATAATATCCTGTGGTGGAATTTTTTTAGGCAGGAGATCGATAAAGAGGCATGGCTTGGAAAGCCAATCTTTCTATGAGATACCAATGAGAAAAGCCTTTGGAATCAGAGCAGTGGAGTAATTCTGTGGTAAGAAAGGAGAATTGGATTTAATACTTCTGATATTAAAGTATTAAAGTATTATTAGTTTAAATACTTTTAATACTTCTGATCAAAGATTTTTCAGCCTGTGATATATGATGATAGTTTAGCTGCATCTTGCCTGCTGCAGTTTTGGAAATAGATGAGCTGTGTGTACTTGGAACCTTCAGAATCCAATCCTAGCGACAAGGCAGGTGGTGCCTACATGAATCATGGCTTTTTTGAGGCTTTTCTGAAGAATGCGTTTGTGGCAGAAGAGTGTTAGTGTTAATTCATAAACCTTACCTGTATGTTAATTTCAGAAAATGTAGAGCCAAGGACCCCCAGTCAGGAGTCGGGGGCTTTATTAGGATAGGTACTGTAGAATCACAAAATGCAAGGCCAGTCCCTGAATGCAGAAGTTGAATTTACTGTGCAGTTTCAGAGTAACCATGACTCTGTGCTTATTAGGAGCTGAACACAGTTTTTAACCTTTTGATATGTACAAGGGTTCTGACTGTTTTGATTTTTGAATCACAATATCAAACAGAAGCTAAACAGTATTCAGTACTGTGATATATATAAACTGCTGCCTCTATTATCTTTTGGGAATGTCTTAATCTCTTGAAGGCTGTATCACATTTATGTTGTTGTTCCTTGCTTTGCTAGTTGTTTTTAAAGAAAAGACCATTTCTAAAGATTCTAAACAGTCATTGTAGGTATTGGTGAACTTTTGGGGAGAAACTTTCATCTGGGGACAATGAATATATATGGAGTGTATTTGTCCAGCTGTATTTATACGCCTGCAAAATGAGATTCATAATTGAATTTTTGAACTATACTGTAGACTTATTTTTTTTCAACAAATGGCAGTGCCTTGTGTATTTCTATATAACTTACATTTTTGTCAAACCTATATGGCCACAATGTCTAGGGAGATTTAAGAGTACTTAAAGATATTAAAAGACCCAACAACTCAAAAATCCAACTTTTCCCTGAATGAACAAAACATTAAGAAAGGAAATGGAATTTACTTTTACATACTCAGAACAAAAAGAGCAGTACTGAAACATGCAGGCAGTGTCAGGGGGAATAAACCCATGGAGCCAACTCTTTTTTGTGGTCTGTGACATAAATTAAGAAAGCAAATTGTACTGCCCTCCATGGAGGGTGTCCAATTTTGAGGTATCTATATATAAGAAAAGGAAAAAGGAAAAGAAAACAAAAAGAAAACCAAACAAGTTGTTTTCTTTCAAATATGTGAGCTAAAGTACAGAGGAAAAGAAAGACCATATACCATAAGTGTTTGTAGTTCATGACTAATATCTTGCATTGCACTTGGAAATTAAGTGGATACTTTATCTTCCATCATTTGAAATCGTGAACCTTACAGCAGCATGTGGTTACAAATGTTGACAAAATATCTGAAGTTTTAAGTAAAGTTCTGTTGAATGGTGGTTTTTGTCATTGAATCTCTTGGGAGTACTTAGAAATATTTGTTGGAACGTGGAGATGTGGAGTCCACGTTGGAGACATGGACTCAGGCATAGAGAGACAGATGGACAGGAGCAGGGGGGAACGACTGAGGAACTGGTAACTTTGGAAGCAGAAATACAAAAGAATTGGAAAATAAAAATGACAGAGTGAGGTGAAAAAAAAAAAAAAGAAAAAAAAAAAAAAGCTTCTTCTTTGGTTTGTTCAGTCCTCCTCTTGCTAATCAAGTTCTCCTGCCCTTCTCCACTCTAGTCGTCCATTTCTCCTGACCAGAAATGTTTTCCTCTAAGCTATTTGGCTTGATGGAATATTAGCAAAAAATGGTAGAATGTGTGTTAATTACATATTAAAAGAAAGTTGAGTCTAGTGGATGGCTTCCCTTGATAGAAATTTTTAAAATAGGCTGTTCCTTTAGTATGTACCGAACTATTTTGATTGTGGAACAAAAATAAACATAAATATTAAAAACTCAATCAAAGCCTTTAAAGTTCTTTTGCTTAGTTTTCAAGTGAAGTGAACAGAACAGATCAGTCTGACCCAGGAGACAAAGCTGTGGTCTCAAAGTGACTATTATTGTTGGAAAATTATTCCACATTTGAGATTTAGAAAGATAAGTTCTTTTTCCGCAAAATAGGCATAATTGAATGTTTATTTCTTTTATCGAGTTCTTGAGGAGTGGCTTACTTAGCATGCACAGTCTGAAAGCCAAGTCCTTATTTTAGAAGGTAATTTAAACTGGATTGCACACGGGAGCCTGACTGCATCAATTTAACAGAGTTAGAGAATAATATGACAGTTTTGATTTTTGCTTCTGCTGAAGAGAGCAGTTCAGAAGGAAACTTTAGTAAGGTTTTTGGCCTTAGTTGCTTAATATGCAGGCCACCTGACCTTGTACTTCCATAGGCTCTCCTTTATTCGACTCACACCTTACTATTTACGTGTGTTTTTTTTTCTCTGCATAAAACCTTGGACTCCCCAAATATGGGAGTTCTATCTGAAGTAGGAAACAATTTTAAATGATTTTCTAATACATAGTTTACCTCATTGCTGTGGCCCTCATGTAGAATATGCACTCTTAGTCTATAATAATAATCAAATCTTTATTTTGCAGGAGCTGTTTTTCAAACCCTTGTTCTTAAGGTGACCATTAACCACATAGAGTTCAACTGTGAACATAGGTCTTTGTTTCAGGAATTTCTGAAGTTTTGTGTGAACTCACAGTAAAATCTAATTCTCAGGTAGAGAGCTCTTTGGTGATCTGTTGAGGTTCAACTGCTGAATGTGCAAATACAGAAGACAAACGAAGCTGAGGATGATGAATAAGAACAAATAGTTGAGGTACCGTTTGGAGATGGCTGAAGTGTTACTGTTTTGCATGGGAAAGTAAACAGAAAAGATGTCTGAGAGGAGGGTAAGAGCATGTGGTTGCAACTGAGGCTTGTGAAGCACACTTCCCATTTGGAGGTGTTGTGCATTGCTAGATAGCAGCTGTGGCCAAGGGTTTGTTTCACATGTTTTCTCTGATTCATGCATGGGAGGAAGTCTATATCCTTGAATTTTGGTTTCCCTTGTCCTGTTTTCCATTGATGAATCAAAGCAGTGAGCTGTAAGGCCATACTTTATGTTGTGCTTCATTCAGTGCAGTTGTTGAGCCTGTGTTCAGGGCTGCCTGGGTTCATTATGTCTGTAAATTACTTTCAACTCAATTTAAAGCACTGATTTGTCTTATAAAACATGATATGTAGTGTCTGTATCCTTGAGAATCTGTTCACCTCTGTACCTGCCATGAATTTGTTTCAGTAACAGACATGGTTTGGACTGAAAGCAGGAGACTAAATTCAGGTATTTGTTTCTGGACCTCATCCCAGCTTTTCGCTACACCCACTTTGGATATGTTCCTTTACAGGCATTTTGTGAAGAACACCTTGTATGCAGGCTGTTGGATGCTTCTGACTTTGTCTCAATCCAATATCAAAATCTAATTTCTTTCACTTCTCAGTAACTGCTGAGTATAACAATTTGAAGGCCCAATTTAGGCTCTATTGAAAGTAAGATTTCTTTATTGGCATTTTTACAGGAGTTGCAAAAATTGTTAAATAAAAGCTAGCATAGATATAAAAATAAGCATGACTGAAGTGTATAATAATAATAATAATAATAATAAAGTTTTGTCAACCTGTTCCTAACACTATATTGCAAAAATATGCCTTAAAAATCTTGTACTGTACAAAATGTCATGTCCTACTCTCCTTGTGAACCTCAGCATTTCTGTCTGTGGGTATTTCTGAGGATTCAGTGGGTATAATCCATGAGTTCTAGTGGGTGACTGTTTATGTCTCACTGAGGAATTATGAAGCTTCCCATCCTGGCTGAAGTAGTTCAAACTAGTAATAGTATTTGAAGACACAGACAGTTAGTAAGTGGTTGATACTAATATGATGGAGTGCTCTTGCAGTTCTAGCTTTATCTTTGAAGATTGGTATTACATTAGCAAATAAATGCTGCTTTGACTTTATTTATTTATTTATTTTGCATTTCAGTTGTGAATTAAATGTGTTTGATCAAATTAGCTTTCATTTAGCAAAGTTTTTTGGAGAATAGTTTGATTGGTCTAGATTTAAGTAGGTTCATTGATTCTTCTGGTCTGGAAGCTGAGGAGCTGGACACTTAGACGTGACTTCTCAAAAAAGATGGGTTCCCTTGTAAGACATAGTTGTAACGATCCAACCTTCTTTTTCAGTCAGATGGGACTGTGTCAGCTGCTAGTGTGGGAAGCCAGTCAAATTGTTTTATCCTTTCCTTTTCCATCTTTGGCCACCTGACATGCAAAGCTTCCAGCAATTTTCTCCTGGTGGGTAGTCAAGTTTTTCACACCAGGCAGCAGGAGCCTGGCAGCATACAAACCTGTGAGGGCTAGATGGGGAAAGCTCGACTGTCAGGAATGCTTTCTGCACTGGACTGTGTTATTTCAAGTAGTGATGCTATATTTCCCTCACCAGGTCCCTGAAAGCTGCCACTTTGGCTAGGTCTCTTTGTCAGAACCTCAACCTGACTTGTGTCATGTTTAAAGTTACTTGTGTTCATTCATTCTTTCATGTTGACTCACGTTAGCTCAACTTTTTCATGTTCTACTTGCCAAAATCCGAACTATATAAAATATATATCCTATAAAACGTTTTGGAGTGGTCTCACTCACCAGAATAATTAGCTGCACGCTTAACTTTTAATTTTTAATCAGAATATTCAGGACTGTGCTTTAGTCTTGTTGAGTTCCCCAAGGTAATTCTGAAAATGCTTTAAGTTAATTATATTTTTAAATGCTACATTGACTTGGAGGTTTACAAACAGGAAGTTTTAGAAGAGACCAGAGGCAAAATAAATGAAGATGCAGGGTGTAGTGGAGGTTTATTTGTTAGTGCTGATTTGAGGAGGAATTCCCGTTGTCTGCATTTTTCTTTCATCTGTCTGAATAGAGGGGAATTCTTCACTGATAAGGACTTCTGGCACTTGAGAAGCTTGTGTTCTGAAGGCTGATAATTGTATAAGGATCACCCAGCAGACAGGTGTTTATTTATAGCTCAGACGACAAAGCTCTGAGCTCCTAGGCAGATAGCTGGGTAAAATTTTGTATGTGTGATACATAATGCAGAGTAGTATAAAAAAATAAAATGAAAACATTCATTACATAATTAAAATGCTTAGCAAATCAATTAGGTATGAATATTGTACGTTAACCTTAAAGTGCGAGCTAAAAGAGTTACAGTGAAAACCCTTCTTGTATCAAAATAATTTAAAAGCACAAGTCTTAAATGTAAGGCTTTGCCTCACAGAATACGCACCCGTTTTGCTGATCTTCTGTCATATCCATTTTGTTTTTTCAGATCTATGAGTAATCATCAGTAATGTGGGGAAGGAGAATCAGCATCCCCTATCATGTATACTAACTTAAATGAACATCAATGAAACAATTAACACTGATGCTCAACCTGGCATCTTTAGGTGTCTGATTGCATGCCCCTGTGGGGATGAACCAGTGTTTTTTTCAGAACCCTCATAGCTATTGCTTCAGCTGATCTACTTAGCCCTGAGGGAGGGGAATGGATTGTGTTAATCAGCCAGCAGAAACTTCCATACATGTATGAACAGGAGTTTTGCTGCTGATTCATGAGTTGATGCTCTATAGAAAGACAACCTGGAAGTCTGGGGAAGCAACATCATTGCAGTGAATTGTTCCTCTTCTTCCTAGCCATAAGAATATAATTATTTCTATATACAGGAGTATGGAGAGAAAAAGTATTTTCAGCTTGGAAAAAAAAAAAAACAACAGTTAATGGTTTACACTTAATTGAAGCTTAAAATCTTTCCCAGGCATTAATTTTCAATACATTCTGTGTAGTGGCTATCTCTTCTCCATAAATAATTCAGTTAACAATGGGGAATAAGTTGTTATATGCAGTTCTTCATATAAAGTTGTATGGATTATAGGGTCGGGTTAGCTCAGGGACCGCTGGTTCGTCTAAGCATATCAGTTCAAGCAGCTCTGCCATGAAGACATAAACTGGTACCCCTTGAGTTTGTGCCCACTCCTCTGTTTCTCAGGAATTACACAGTTCAATATTTAAGCTGTCTGCTTTAAAATGTCAGAAAGTGTAAAGTCTTACCTATGAGTACACTAGGAAGGACAAGGCAGAACATCCAGACTGCTCTGGGGAGTACTGGTATAAAGTTGACTAAATTCACATGGCAGCACAATACTTCTGAGGTTCTAGATCAGGCACAGGTCGGTTCTGCTGGGGACCTGGTAAATAAGTATGTTCAGGTTAATTAAAAGACTCAAAGTGATGACTGTGTCTCTTTTTTCAAACTTGTTATGCCTGCTGTTATTTAAGTAGGACTCTGAACTGTTCCCTCTCATCACTGAACATGACAGCCTAGTACCCCATAAATCCCCAAATAATGGGAGCACTCTTGTCTCCTTTCTGATAAGGGACGGGAGTCAGAAAACAGAGTTCTGCCTCCAGCCTCCTCTGTGATGGTGGGGAGGTTGCAAAGTTCAAAGCTTACAAAAGATTTGCTAAAATTAATACTTGGAGGTGGGGGGCAGGTAGAGCATTGGTCTAACGACATAGCTGTGGGATGTACAGTGATATGTGACTTGGGAGCTCACTGCCAGTGCTGATGGGAACTCATAGAATCATTAAGGTTGGAAGAGACCTCCAAGATCATCTGGTCCAACCATCCCCCTACCATCAATGTCACACCAAACCATGTCCCTAGCACCACTTTCAACCTTTCCTTGAACACCCCCAGGGATGGTGATACCACCACTTCCCTGGGCAACCCATTCCAATGCCTGACTGCTCTTTCTGAGTACTGAACACAGTACTCGAGGTGTGGCCTCACCAGAATGGAGTACAAGGGGACAATCACCTCCCTGGTTCTGCTGACAAGCCTGTCACACGTGTACTTTCAGCCTAAGTGCATTTATTAAGGCATTTGTTTAAATTTGAAAAAGCTGTGAGCCTTTGCAGAGCTGCTGGGCTCTCAGCTTTGTTGAAAATTGGTGGGATGATGCCTAAACATGGAGATAGTTCCTAATGTTGAAAAAAAAACACTGTTTAATAACTCAGTGTTCCTGTTCTGTAAATTAAGAAGGTATGAATATTTCCTGACAGAAATGTTGCATCACTAATATCTGTAAAACTCTTCTGTATGAAATATTCTTGTCTTTTTATATTGGGGGGGGGAGGGCTTTCCCTGGCGGCAGCAGCCCGGGAGCTCCCTGGTTGGAGGTGTGATTCCAGCATGACAGGGCATTGAAGGCCATTGCCCTGCTTCTTCTAGGTGCCTCAGAAAAGGCAGTTTTCATCCTCTCAAATGTTGGCAATGATGTTAATGCTGCATAGGCTTGGCTGGTCTGACAGCCCACATGAAATATCCTGAATAGAAAATTCATGTTTACATGTTTTGTAAAACAGTCAAGTTGGATGTGAAGCACTGAGCTCTAAGCATAGTAAAATGCTGTGTAATGTTCTGCAGCAATTCTCAGACTCTGTCTGAAACTTTGGATGCAGAGAGCAAAGGGTGCAGCTTTATTCCCACTTTTGAGTCCTGGACTCAGTGATATGCCCAGTCTTGCTGCTTGGGATGTGTCCATAAACCTGTAGTTCTTTAATTTGCCAATTTCTTGCAGGCTTTTCTGTGTTGCCATTCTACCTTTCTTTTTTTCTTTTCTTGGGAGATAGGTGAACGTTTTGTCAGCAGTTTTTCATGTTGTGAACTTAAGCTTTTGAATTTTTATCTTGTTTGTTTGTTTATTGCAGCTGGCGCTCAGGATAAAATTGGCTGGGCATTTGGCTTGGGTTTGGAGAGGCTGGCCATGATCCTGTACGATATTCCTGATATCCGACTGTTCTGGAGTGAAGATGAACGCTTCTTGAAGCAGTTTATTGTGCCTCACATTTGCCAAAAAATAAAATTTCAGGTAATGTGTATATGAAAATAATTTTCCATCAGTAAGAAGTGCGGGTAGCCCTAGAGAATATCATACAATAAAAATTCTGTGCCATTAACAAATGAGGTTTTAAAGCAACAGCTTTCCAACTATCATGATTCTCTGATAAACTGCAAAAAAAATGGCTTTCAATGATAATGTTTTTTCAGCCAGATAATGTTCTGAGTTGCTGCTGATACTCAGTGAATATCTCTGTTCTGAGTAATAATTAAGCCTGTATTTAAATTTTAAATCTGTCCAGAATATTGATTGATTTAGGCCTGTGTCTGAATTGGGTATATTCTTGAATTGGGGCTGTAATTCTGTATCATTATAGAAACCTATTTGATGCCAACCCTTCAAATATTGTAATACATTCCCAATAACCCCCTTTTGTTTTCACTCTGTGTTCATTGAAGTCATTGTGAGGTGCGCTGTTTAACATCGGCAAAATGCTTTGTGAACATGCACCAATGTCTTCAGGATGTTGGCTCTTTCCTCCAAGTGGTAGTAGGGGAAGAGTGCAGGTTCAACTTCTGTTTCTTTTGTAACTCCTCTCCTGAGGCTTCACTCGCTTTCAAAGCTGGCAACTTATCTTCCTTCTTGTAGTAGCAAAGTAATCAAGCGTAACTGGATTGAGTGGAAGTGTTACTTCCATAATGTTCTTCTGTATCATCACAGGAAGGCTTAAGTCAGCTGTTATCACCCATCTTTGGGAGAGTTGAGCTGACAGCTGTGTAGATGTCTGATAATGTCTGAAGTACTAAAGCATCAAAATGCTTATTGCTGCTGCCTTTTACCATTTTCCTTGCTTTGTTTGTGAACAACTTGATCATGTTTTTTAACAAATGAAAATATAAAAGGGGAAACCAGCAGTGATAATGCTGAGGCGATATTTGAGCAGTCTCTGCATCAAATCAGTAGCAGCATCCATTTATGAGTTCATAGCAGTTCTGGCACATCTTCTCTGATAGAGTCAGAATGTTGTTTGAGTATATTTTCTTTTTTCTTTTTGCTTTTGTGACGCTGGTGATGGGGCAGTCAGATTGTGGTTGTCACTACAGAAAGAAGGCAGGTTTTGCCATGTTTCTTGAAGGCGAGTCTGTCTGTAAGTTTCCCACATCTTCTGCAGAATGTTGTTCTTTTCAGCGAGGGATGCTCAAGTGTCCTTCATTTCAGCCTGTATCTTTCTGGTTGTCATTGCTCCTGAGGAACGTGGATTGTGGCTTGTTTTACAGATTGCAGTCTGATCTCTGATGGAACTAAAATGAGATTTCTTTCTTTCTTTAAAATTGAGGATCCAAGTCTCAACCTAATATTAATGGTAGATTGGGTATTTGGGAGAAGGCCCAGATTGTCAGGATGACATGATCTGATGTTGAAGATAAGCCAGAGAGAGGACTGAGTGACGGCTTCTTTAAGTTGTGTATCATTTTCATGTTCAGCTTCGGATAAAGTCAGGAGTAGAGAACCGATCTGAAGGTAACAGAGGAGTGGGTTACTATGGTAAACCCAGAGGAAAGAGCAGCGTTTAGGAAGCTGAAGGTGATAGAAATCTTCCTTCCTTCCTTCCTTCCTCCCTTCCTCTCTTCCTCCCTTCCTTCCTTCCTCCCTTCCTTCCTTTTCCACTTGCTGCTGTTTGGTAACATTAGCTGAGCAGCACGTGTTTCTATTTATGTATTTATTTATTACTTTTTTGCTTGTTAACTGCATCATCAACAGGAGAGTGGTGACAAGGTCTTTAAGCATTTCTTTTTGCTCAGCAGGGTTGTTTTCAACTGGCGTTGGTTCAACTTGGAATGAGGAGAGAAGTTCTACATCCCAGAAATCTGATTATTTGATGTTGTAGAGATAGTCATGAAATTGAGCCTTGTTGGTTGAAACACATTTTGAGGTAATAGCATGATTCAGGAGATGTGATGCAGTTCCTTCAAGGAAAAGGAGCTATCAGTTGCAACTGTGTTCTAATTTGGACCATAGAGAAGGATTGGAGTAATGTTACCGGCCAATTAGCTGTTGCTCTATCATATTAATGCGCTGGCAGTTGTCATATCCCAATAAATAGGCTAATGAAAAAGTAGAAGGATTAGGGGATTAAGGAGTGCAGGATAGGGATAGAAAGATAGATTGAGTCTCTTCTTTCTCCATTCTAAAGATAGAATCTGGCTAATGTTTCAGAAAGTGTTTTTTTCCACTGGTGTCAAACATTTCTCGGTACCCTTTTAATTTGTTTCAATTGTTTTTCTTTTCTTTCTTTCTTTCTTTCTTTCTTTCTTTCTTTCTTTCTTTCTTTCTTTCTTTCTTTCTTTCTTTCTTTCTTTCTTTCTTTCTTTTTTTCTTTCTTTCTTTTTTTTTTTTTTTTTTTTTTTTTAAACCCCATAAAAAACCCACAGATGCTCGACTTGGAAGTCCTGTTTTCAGTTTTGGCAGAATAATTCTCCCTAATCCTTTCTTTATAGTTTTTAACTCTGTCTCTCAGTATAAAAGATGACTAGTGTCAAGCTTGATCTTTTGTTGTTGTTGTTGTTGTTTAAAAGAAAGCCTGTATCCACATTTCACCTCGTGTCTTATATCAGGGCTTTCGAACTCAATGCAGAACATACTGGCATTACATTTTTTAGGGTAAGTGACTCTTCAAATGAGGTTATTGTGAAATAATATTCAGTACTACCATTAAATCTTGGGTGATGGGAGTTAATAAGCCAGTTTTTCTTTCTTTCTGTTATTTTTCAGTTATGCTGTAAAATCAAGTTAGCAGGCCTTATGCACCTGACTGCTTTCTAAAGAGACATAATTAATGAATCATATGGTTTATTCATATTTTATTTGAAAGAAAACTTTTAGGCTGTCTTGCAGTGTTGATGTTTAAGAAATCATGATGGATATTAGAGAAGTGTTTGATTTTCTACAGGCAAGGCCATGCAGTATTTTTCAGCCTGACTGAACTGCACCAAGATAGACCAGATGTTTTGAGAGCCTTTCATTACACAGATTGAATCCTACAGTTCTGCAAGGCCCGGGTAAACGTCCATCCGTCATGTGCTTAATTGAGATAGACTTTTCAACCTTCTGATACTCCTCCTATCTCTTCTTACAATCTGATTATCCACCAAAACAAGTATTTTTCTTTCTGCTCATTAAAATGTTCTTCAAATGGATGAAGGCCACAGTGAACAGCAGTAACCTTTAATAACAGCTGGGCTAAATATACTCTTGTTCAAAAGTGGAATTTAATTTGAATATTTTCTTGAGACTTAAAGTATGTTTTCGGCCTTTTAACAGTCTCTTCATGTGTCATCAGTTGCTCAGTTTATGCTTGTAGGCTTCAGTGGGTCAAAAAGCTGCCTAGAAAACTGACAGTGCTTGTACCATTGCGGTCACTCAGCAGAGCAGTGTTAGAGGGCTGCTCCCCACAGATCAGACTGTGGTGTTGATGAGGATTACCTAAACCACTCCAGCTATAATTTGACACAAGTCACAGCAGTGTGGGGGATCAGAGGCTAGTTACTTACCTTCAGTGACTCGTGTAGGGCTGCTGTTCAAATGCTGTTCATCCCTGAGAATGGACAGGGCAGGAAAAACTGAGCACCTGCAAGGTGTAATGTAGTAAAACAATGGTTTGGATCTGATCTAGGATGCTGTGTTATATGTCTGTTCATCAGAGCTCTGAGGAGAGCTGCATATATTTGCTTTTCAGTCCATGCTGAGCCTGCATTCTTACAAGAAAAAGATGTGTCCGTGGGCTGACAACTCTCAGGGAAAGGTTCAAAAATGAAATGACATTTAGGGAAGGAAGGCACTCACAGTTCAGATGAAGTGCAGTGTGCCCAGAGGTGTTGATTAAGACGAATGGACTTCAGGACAGTTCCTGGAACCTCCATCATTGCACTGCCACAGCGAGCAAGCGGCATGTCGTGTCAATTGACTGCTGATGCATTTTCTCCTCACAAAGTCACTTTCATCTGATACTGGCAGTAGTTGCTGCTGCTAGTGTGGTTTTAAATAATTGTTTTGATCACAGGTGAGCCCTGTGGCCAGACTGAGGTCAGACAGAAGTATGTTTATGTTGTTCTAAGGAAAACAGGAGTACAGAAGGTATCTGGACCAGATTCTTAGCTAAAGTGCAGGCCCTCCTGTGTGAGATTATAAGAGTTTCTTTCTCCTTGTTCTCCTTGCTTCTGTGTTGTTTATAATATTCTGCAATAGCCCTAGCACCACCTACTCAGCAGCCCCTTGAGGGGTTGTTCCTTCCTTGTATCTGCTTGCACATGCAGTCTATCTAGAGTCGGTTGTGTTTTATTTTTTTCCCTCCAAAAAACTTAGCTTCTACTTAAAACAATAGACTTTCCAACCAGGATCATTTTGATGGAGCCAGGATAGGCAGAACTCCTAGAACAACTCTGCTCAAAGACCTGAGGGGCCAGTAATCTTTGGCAGTGGAGTAAAGAGAGCTGACAAGCAGCTTGAAGTGACGCCCCATTCACCTCCTGCACAGCTGTAGTCAAAACGGTGTTTGTGGACCTAACCCTAGGAGACTGTCTCTGATTTGAAAAGTGAACAGTCAAAGTTAGCAGAGATGAGAAAAAGGATATATTCATAAAGGTGTTGTGTAAAAAAAGTCATTTGTTATACAGGGAAGGAAAACAAGGTGGGCTTGCCTTTCTCCTGTGCTAAGTAGCAAATGCTGAACCTCACTCACTTCCATTTGCCTTTGCTCAGTGTGCCATAAGGAATTAGACCCCTATTCTAATGACAAAGGATTTATCCAGTAGCCCAGTTTGCGCTGTTTGCTAAACATGAGCACTCATGTTCCCAGTTACACAGTGCAACTTCTTTAGTTTGTTTGTTTCTGTGTACTTCTCTGTTTACTGAGAAAGTCGTCATTCTTCTGCATCTTTCTTGTGCACATACCTGATTGTTGCTGGAGACAGGTAGCTTGTCCTGAAGCTGTAGAAGATGCTGAAAATACAATGCACTTGCAGGTCTAGGGGGAAACTTTTGTAAATTCAACCATCGTAGTCTGTCCTTTATTCTGTGCTTGAAAGGGAGAGCATCTCATGTAAGCCAGTTATTTCCAAAAATTTGATCTTACTACATTCACTGCAAAGAATGCGTCTGTCTGATCCATCATTAATATGCTATTCCCTATAAATTATATTTAGGTTCTTATTCTGTGATTAGCTTTATTTTCCAATAAAAAATAAATAGATTCACTGGGTGCTACATTTTCAGATATTTTTCATCAAGATTAGGTAACTCCATGCTTAAATGGTTATTCATTTATTATGTTTACATTCTAATACTGCATCTGTTAAAGGCAAATGCACAACCATTAGTATGTAAATTCAACTTGGATGTCTGCACAGATGGGGTACGGCCTCAATTGTGATTTATTGTCTAATTAGTTTTACTGTAATTGAAGATATATAAAGTGTGTTTGTGTGTGTGTGCACGTGGAGGTACAACAGACAAGATGACAGTGTAACATAAATATTTTATTGGCCTGACTTTGGGAAGGTTGAATTTTCTTATGAATGACTTATGTAGATCATCTGAAGTGAATGTCAATAAAACCTTTACAGTGCATCTCAGGTTTGCCTGTATACTCTGCAGAACATTGTGAAGCTCTTTTTACATTTTAGGTAGCAAGCAAAAGAAGACAAAAATACCATCTTCGTTGTGGAGGCCCTGTACTGAGCCGTGCGATTGGATTAGAAATTGCTTGATCATCAAGTCCTCTCTCATCAGGGTGTTGTCTCTTGTATCATTTGTAGCTGGTGCTGGTATTGAAGCTCCAGGAACGTGAGCCCTCTGGCCTCAGTCAGGCAAAGTACTGAAGCACATGCTGAGCCTTAAGCTTGCAAGTAGTCCCATTTAAATCAATTGGTTAGTTCCTGTTCTGAAAGTCAAGCATATCCTAAACGATTAAATAATTTCAGGTCAGAGATCTCTTACTTCCTAGGATGTAACCAAGAGTGATCAGTGCCTTGTAGGGCTGAAAGAGAGAAAACTTTCAAAACGGCTGTTACAGGCAGTAAGAGTTTAATGTGCCAGTCAGTCTCCAACCCGTTCTGTTGCTGCAGCTTGGGGGGTTTTCCTTCCCGGGTGCAGAACTTCACACTTGTCCTTGCTGGATTTTGTAAGGTTAGTCTTCGCTTATTCCCCCAGTCTGCCTAGGCCCCTCTGGATGGCAGTCTGGTTACTGAGTTTATCAGCACCCAGTATTTGGTGTCTGCAGATTTTTTGAGCAAACGCTGGATTGCCACCACCAGGTCCCTCATAAAGATGTGAAATAGGACAGGTCCCAGTACAGACACCTGCAATGCTCCACTTATCCTTTACTGAGAAGCCATTAACTCATTAACCGATGTTCTCTGAGTCTAACCATACAACTATGTGTTTTTACAAATTTCTTTGTCCAGCCTTCCAGACAATAATATCCTAACTTGGGCACAATAATTCTTCCCGATACAGTGTCAAAAACCTTTCTAAAATTAAGATAAATGAAATCTACTTTTCTCCCATTATTTACTGGACCAAGAATCTCATCATAGGAAGTATTCAAGTTGGCCAGGCATGATTCAGCTTTGGTAAATCCATGCTGATTGGTCCCAATTACTTATTTTTCCTCTGTTTGTGCAGAAACTGGTTTCAAGAGGACTCTGCAATTTTCCCAGGGACAAAGGTGAGGCTGACCAGCCTTTAGTTCTCTGGATTGTCTCTTCAGACTTTTCTGAAGTCTGGCACAATTCTTATATTTCTCTAGTAGTTGGGGACCTCCCCTGATCTCCGTGACTTTTCAAAGGTAATACAAAGGTGTTTTGGCTGCTAAAAAGTGTGTGATAGTGCTGTGGCCTGAATGCAGAAGCAGCACAAGGGAAAGGCCATGGATCAGTGAGGGAGGTGAACAGCTTGGGTGGAAAAAGGAGCTTCTGCTAACTGGGAGTCTTCCACTTTTTCCTCCTCCAAGAGATCCAAAACCTCAGTCCTGGGTAGAAAGAAGGAAGGAGTCCAGAAATAATTGAAAGAAAAGTCAAGGACTAGAGGAGAAATGACAAAGTAACTTGGATGAACACTTGCAGCTGTGCTCGTTGATTTTTATTTTTATTTTTTGGTAGCTTAGACTCCAGTGGTGGCATCGTAAATGAAAGACAACTGTGCCCTACCCATGAGATCCAAAGGCCACTGAGTCTGTAAATGTGTCCTGTGGATTTCAAACTGGGCTCTTCATATCTTCCCAAACCAAAACCAGGTGTTTGCTATTGTCCTTTGTGCAATTCATGTAAGAATATTCTCACATAAAAGAAGGAGCGTTGCCTTTTTAAAACAACTAATGAAAGAGTGAAGATCACAATTTTTCTGCTTCTCTGTACTCTGTTGAAACATAATGGCAGAAATCCAGTTTCTCAAGTCTTAATGGATAACATCCACAGTGTATCCAGTAAAAGGCTTTAGCACAAACAAAAGAAAAAAATAGTGCCTCAAGAATGCCCATCTCAGGTATCACTGAATTTAGAGCATGTTCTTTGTTGAGAGGATGCTTGGTAAACACTTGGAAAATGTGGTATACCCAGCAGGAATGTTGTCAATACAAGTGAAAGATTCCCAGCAACCGGGAACAGAACACTGGGGACTTTCTTCTGAATTTTATTTTTAAACAAAAAGAAGTGACTGTAGCCTTGACTGTTTTGAGCTGAAGTCCTCCCCAAAACAAATCTTCCAGTATCATGTAAATGAAAAATGGATTTCCAGTTACCAGTGCTGCTGCGATGTACCATTACAGTCTGCAGAATCATTTTGCTGCTGGTAAAAGCCAGCGCAGCCCAGTCAAAGCACACCTGATACTGTTTAAATGATTACTTTGAAAAAAGTGTGATGAGCTTCCAAAAGCATGTGTTACTGTGGTTTGCTCTGATCTCTAAGCCTTGTATATTTGCTGTTTGACTGGTTGAGGCTCTTTAAAACAAACAGCTCACAAATGAGTAATTCTGCTACTGAATATATCAACCAATCTTTATTGCACCCCAGATGATGAAGTGTAATGGTTATACAGAGTGCTTAAATAAGCCACAAAGCAATTTCCAGCAGCGATATATATGCTGAAACCCACATTAAATTAATATTATATTAATTTTATATTAATATATTGAATAAATATAAATAAACCTGGAAATCTAAAATAACATTAGATTTTGGATTGGATATGTGAAACTATGAGAACCAGCTGCTTTTGGTTTCAGCAGGAATCTACGGATGTTCAGTGCTTTCAGTTTTACTGTCTACAAAAGTATATAGGTAATAAGGGGGTTAACCCATACACTTTTGCCAACAGTTTTCAAATATTGGTGTAATTACAGTGTGGTGAATAGAACTCTTGCTAGAAGTAGCCACCTTGACAACACCTACTTGTCTTTGGACCTGACCTGACAAGTAACTCAGTTTCCCTACTCAAAAATTCTGTCTTCCCTGGTGTTTACAGTTGCAATATAGATACCGTGTACCTGCTGCCTCAGCATGTCATCTCCAATACCATCCCAGGACAGAAAGCTCTTCAGGACAGGGGCTGTGGTTTTGTGCTCTTTCTACCTAATGGTACCTTGTCAGTCCTGTAATTATCACAATGTAAGAATCTGCATGCCTACTGCAGGGTTAAATATTATCTTTGTGTGTGTACATTATGTGTTTGATAAAAGAATAAACTCCTGTTTAACATGTGCCCAAGCACTTGCAGTACGTAAGTGTGTGGCTTTAGAGATTCAGAGGTCTGTATTAGTGTGCATACACTACCAAATAAGTGTTTAGAAGAGATAGTGAAGTCAGTAGGAAATGATGTGTTCTATTTATTTTTAGTAATTTTCTGTAAAAGGTTGGGTTTTATCAAAGATTATTTTACTTGATAGCTGTTTTTAACATTTGTGCAAATGTTTTGTGCACAAAAGATGCATCTTGTAAAGAGCTTTTGATAAAATGGTCTCTAAAATCATGCTTAAACCCCTACAGTCATCGTCTGCATCATGATTAGCCATTGCAGCTTAGCTGTAAGTGTCACAAGGAAATGAGGGCTGGGGATAATATGTCTGGTAGCATGTGTGTGTATTCATGAACAACAGCACCTTTCTGAAGTACATGGTATTAATAAAAACCCTGATTTTCAGCTACTACTTCTCTGATCAGAATACAAATTAGGCTACAGAGAACAGCCAAACAACAGAGGCACAGTTGGGAAAACCTGTGTTATTCTTATCATACCTTCCCTCAATTTCTTTCATCTTTATGGATCATAGTGCTGACTACCTAAAACAGAATGTGAAAAGTAACTCATGTTTTGGTGTGTGTATGCTGCAGAGGATTAATCTTGCTTTCACAAATTTTCAAAAATTAAATAATGGGAGAAAATGACCTCCTCTGAGGATTGCTTGCATCCTCCTGCATGTGGATTAAATTCACTTTGTATAACTATCCCCACATATCCCTCTTCTCCTAAATCAGGAATAATGAACCAATTTTCTTGTAAAGCAAGAAGAAAGAAATAGCATTCCTGGACAAGTATCCTGCTCATAGGGGTTTGATTGAGTGTATGCTTATCACTATAACTGTTCTTTACATTTTGTAATTTAATATTTAAACATTTAGTGTACTTCTTGTGCTTTTATGGCTTGGACTGTTCTTTGCTTCTTGGTCTGTTTTGGCGTCTGTCGTTCTCTAAGTGTTACTCTATACCAAGAATGTAGCTTTGGGGATGCTCAAAGTCTGTCTGAAAGGAAAAATGAAAGGCTTTTTTCCCTCTTCTGAGTATTGAGTAAGAAAGTAGAGCCTTTCGTTTCAGTCTCTCTCTAGCTTACCTCTTTTGAGGTTGTCATTTGTATGAATTTAGTACTGAGGATGGCGAAAAAATAAAGTTGACTACTCTGAAGAATAAAGTGCTGGATTTGGCCAAAAGTCATTGGAACCTGAGCTGTGTGTGGCACTGCATTTTCTCCAAGTGAAGAAGGAAATCCATATGTTTCAGAGGCACTGGAAATCATGGAAAATATTTCAAAACTACAGCTCATCTGCTCACATAAATTTCTGTACATAGCAGTTAAGCTCTTTTAATTTCCTAGGGATTGTAGACTTTTTTTTATTATTATTATTTATTTATTATTATTATTATGCTATCTACAGTAGCATTTTCCATACAGTACAGATTAGCTCATAAGACTGAGAAGGGTGGAAGGATGAGGACATTTTCTTCTCATTCTGTGACAGCTGTAGCAATGTCCAGGGCCACATGTGAAGTTGCCTCTGTCAAAGAAGTATGAAACATTATCAATATTGTCTGGAAATCTCTGTGCTTTTTAGGAGGGAAAGAAAAAAATACAGCTTGTTAGGCAGGACAGAAGGACTTTTTCAGGACTCAGATGTGCCTGTGAGATCTGCGATACATACTTATTATGGTACAAGCCACATTCAGGTGTTCTGAAGATTCACCATTCAAACAACAGCTCTCCAGAATTGGAGAATTAATGAGCAGAAAAATAAATACAATCAACAGCACATTAGATGAGATTTCTTGTCTAAGCTGAAATAAAATGTTGGGTGCAATTTGTTTCCATTTTTATGTTACGTATTTGGAAGAAATACATCTTCATATTGCTGCAGTCTCTTTCCAAATGCTTGCATTTTTTATTTTGATATAAATCTTATATGAATTGTTGATGTGTGCAGTATTTTACTACACTGAGCTATTTATCTCAGCATTATTATTAAGCATAATGATAAAAAAACACCACATACAAACAAAACCAACAGAAAGGAGGAAACCAAACTTGTGAGCATGAGAAATGCTCATCTGCACCAATGTCTCCTGCAGGAACTGCAGGTGCTCAGCACTACCAAAGAACAAATTCTTAGTGTCTGCTGAGAAGGTAGGGTTTTGCTGGTTTATACCAGTTTATTGTCTGTTCTTTGCAGCCATGTTCTTAGAAAAATGCACAGTTGGGACACACAGATCTCATTGCCTGTCAGTAGGAGATTTGGGTAGAAAGGACAGACAGAATATGGATAGACTGTGCAGTTTTAGGTGTTGATTATGAGGCTTGGTGTTGCTTCAAAAATGCTGACGCAGCAGCTATCACCAGGTGTCATGATTAAAAAAAAAAAAAGAGGTTTCTTTCAGGACTCACAAAATTTATACATCTCCATCCCATTTTCTTGGCACAGGCTGGGCCTGGGAAGAGATAATATGGTGTACCCATTTTGAAGATTCCATATCCACTGGATTCTTTCCCTATGACACAATCTTGCCCATTTTCTATAGAGGACACCACAACGTGGGTCGTCCCATTTGTTCCTCTTTGTGTCAGAACAATTCTCTGATGGCAACTGCTTAAATGAAAAAGTGATACTGTAAGAAGTTTTATTGGCTTTTAATAGCCTTGTGATGATGATCTGTGTGTGTGAAATGGGAGAATATTAGCACCATGAAACCAGTTTGCTCAGCAGACTGTCAACTGGCAACCAACAGCCTGAGGAAAAAAGCATGACTATGTATTTTTCCACGATAGACCTAGAGCTGCCAAAATAACATGTCAGGCTAATCTCTTCTTCACCCTGGTGTTTTCAAAAGGGGGTTGTAAGAAGCTGAGAAGATGTGAGAATGAGTAGTAGAGCAAAATTACCTTTTGGTGGTTCTTCCTGTGAGTCCTATCTCTTCTTGGGAAAAAGAAGTTATTTTTAACTAGTCAAGGACAGAGCAGTGTTTTCATCACCAGTATTGAGTCATTTGTATTCATCTTTTTGTCTTTTTCATAATCAGATTGCAAGTGGCAATGCATATCCAGACACTCAAGTGCATGGGTACCTGGAAATATTGCCATACTGTGTGCACAGTAGCACTGTGATAACCCTGCTTTTCATAAGAGTAGGTCAATCCTTTTATTTCTTTATGTCTTCCTGCACTTTTTCAGTTCCTTACTGTCATATAAAAATAACCTTTCAGTGTCAATACAAGTGGTTCTTTTGTATGTGGGAAACATAAAAAAAAAGCCATGCATTGTTTTTTTTGTTGTTGTTTTTGTTTTTTGTTGTTGTTTTTTGTTTTTGTTTTTTATAACTATAAGGTCTATCTAAAATATTTATTTGCACTCAGAAAAGTGTATTGCAGCTTTAAACTTGGAGCAGTGTCTGTGACAAATTTAAATGAGCTTGTCTGTAAAACAAAATACTCGTAATTTAAAACAATGTTATATTTAAGAACACAGTCTCTTTCCAGTGGCACCTCGAAGGTGTAATAACTAGCAGTAATTCTGGATGAACTTGTTTAACCTAAAAGCTTTCTACTCACTCACTCTGCCACAGCATCAGTCTTCTTGTGAATTCTTCCTAGCACTTGGAAAAGGTGGAGCAGCTTATCTAACAAGTTTAATTTTTTCATTGGCTGTTACCCATCTTAATTTTTCAGTGTCATATGAGGTATTGACTTTCCTTTTTCAGGCAGACTTCTCTATAATAAGCTGTAACTTTTAGCAAGAAAGGTCATATTTATTCTTGTGCATGTGCACGTGTGTGTGCACTTGTGATTAATCTTTTTCTTTTCAACAGTTCTTCACTAGCATTGGAAAAGGTGACTGACTGAGATGATATGAAGAGCTACCTGGTGATCACTTACATAGGGCATTTAGGCTCTTTTTTGTTTTGCATCTTCAGGGAACCTGTAACATGGCTGAAGAGAGAAACTGTCATCTTCAATGAGCCCCCATGGGGCTTAGCTTAGGTGGGAAGGGGATGGAGCTTGGATGGCCGCCTGCACTGCTCAGCTGAGAGGGATCTGGTCCACAGACCTGGCCATGCATGAAGCCACAGCTCCTGCTGATGAGCTGCAGCTGCTTTCTTCCACATTGAAGGCTGAGACTTAGCTAGAAAGTCAGTCTGTGCCCCATGGCACCTCCCTATTCTTCCTGCATCTGGAACAGCATTTGCTTGTTTTTTTTTTACATTTGACAGCAGTTCAATTTACTGTGTTACTTGATAATGTTGTTTCCTTTCTTGTACTTTCCACAAGGTACTTCCTGTATTTCTGTAATTCCGTGACTGATTTTCCCCAGGGATGAGGGGGGTAAAGGCAAAGAGAGTGTTTTTTCAAGGTGAGGAACAGCAGTAATTTGTAACCCAATGCTGTTTTAATTATGGAGGCTGCTACTGACAAACAAGGGTGTCTTTCTGCAAGACACATGACTTTCTTCAAGGTATTGATCTCTAGAGGGGAGTCTGACGTTCATCCTCCTTTTTTGTCCCCATGAAGGGAAGTGAACTGCAATAGCTGGAGTGGAAACTGGGATAATGTTTGATTTGGGCTGTGGGTTTGGGTTGGCAACTCTAGCCATCTGCAGTATTGGTTGGCAAATGCTTCTTGTGGCAGATTGTAGCTTTCACTCGGGTTCTCTTCTGAAAGTGAAGAACAAGGTCAGAACTGGGGCTCCTAAACACAGTTTGGAAATCAAACATTTCAGTCAATGAGCACAAATCAAAACTTTGGGGAACAAGAAGGAACTAGGTTGGTTAGAAAGTAACAAGAGGGGAAAATGGGGACAGCTATAGGAATGTTTGGACAACACTTCCCCTTTTACTGTCACAGAGCCCCTAGAAGTCCTGATTGCGTGGTACTGTTGCTGTGCCTTTGATGAATTGTGTGTAAGCTGGTGTACACCCAGTTCTGTTCAGTAGCTCAACTTTTTATGCTGTCCCTAATATTTGCTTTAAAATGAAAAACAAATCACTAAAGTAGTAAAAGAAAGGATATTTGGTTTAGTAATACTGTAGTTACCGGAATGCCATGAAAGAAGCAATTTCCTTTAAGACAAAAGACCTGTTATGCTGTTTCTAACCATCCAGCTCAAGTATACTGTCTACTGTGTTGGCAAACAGAAGAGCAAGTATGAAAGCAGTGTGATCCTTCTCTAATTTTACTGATCCAGCTGATAGCAATGAGAGTTGCTGTACCAAAAATGTGGTTGGATCATTCTGTTTAATAGTTACTTAAAGACCTATCTACCCCGAATTTTAGTCCCTTGTTGGTCTTCCTTCCACTCTTCTGTAACAGATCTTCAGTTACACTACGCATGGGGTGGAAAAAAAAAAAAAAAAGTACCCTTCTGTTCATTTGAAACCCAACGCTTCCTTTGTCCTCTCCTCTTTTCTCCTTGCTTCTGTGAGAAATGGTGAATAGTGAATGAATTCATGGTCTGAAGGGGTTTGAGGCACTCAAGGCACTCACATGATCTTCAAACCAAGGACAGAGCATTCTCACCCATGCGTGAAGGAAGCCTCTTCCACTCAGAAAATGGTCCCTATGTATAATAAGAGTGCCTGAAACAGGGAACAGCTGATGTTCCCATGGACACATGGTGTTCCCTGTACCTGTATGTAAGCTTGCAGAGGTGAGCACCTCTGTCAGGGGAGCACTGCTGTCCGAACGGGGCTGATCCCAATGTGTGTGCCCCTGTGCACGGAGAAGCTCGGAGCATCGTTGCAGTCTAATGCTCTTCTGCAGCTCCCCTCAGGAAGACAGAACAGTGCGTCACTCCCAAACTTGTCCTTTTACGGTGTTTTTAAAAGTTTAATTCCTGAACATATCTGCATATCTGCTTACTAGAATTTATAAAAGTTCTCTGTTGAAATTTCTCAATTTTCTCCTTTTGACATGTGTGTGTGCACCCATGTTTATACATAAATATATACATATGTGTGTGGGTGTATACACATATGAATATATAGAACTTACTATACAACTAAGAAAAAAATATATATTTCCATGAAGGAAAGCAGAGAAAACTTATCACAGTGGAACATTGTAACTGCAAATTTTAAGGCATGACAGCCAAGAAATTCAAAATTATGTTTCCTGCAGCAACTCTAATTTGTCTACACTGATCATAAATACAAAAGTGTAAATCTAGCAGCATACACACTAATACAGGATACTTCATTATATGCAAGGGGGCTAAGTTACAGTTGTAAATTTGCAACTTCAAATTTCGTGCCTGTTGCGTGTTTAAATTTCCTGTGATGACACTGAATGTTGTTTCAGCCTGGAATATATTAAGAAAAGTTTAGCTGTTACAAGAATGTAGCTTTCATTTCAATGAGAATATTATATTACATTAAAACACTGTGGAGTTTATGTATGTATTTTTCCAAAACACGGGCAATGCAGGACTGTTAAAGCTTGGCAGCCACGATGCTGCTAAGTCTCATATTTTTCTGACTAGACTGCTGATGGCAGTAAAGCATGGCTGGCTTTTTAATAGTTTGGCTGTTGTGTAGTTGCTAACCCAGTTTTTGGTACTTGTCATTGTTAACCTTGCAATTGTGTCAGAGCTGTCAAAATGCAGCTACAGCTTTTTCCTCTGCCATGTTCGTAGTTCCCTTGTTTGCATCACCCCAGCTGTACCTGGCAGCACCTGAGTGAACAGCCACATCATAAAGCTTCTCCTGTCCCCTCAGCATATTGCACTCATAATTACTGTGTCTGGAAAAATGTATTTTTTTGCTAAGACTAAGTACTTGTGGAAAGCCCTGAGGGCTTTCCTGTTTTCAGAACTCTGGGCTGAAGATGTTCTGTGGCCTTGTGCTGGCTGGTTCACTACCACCACTGATTGTGTGCAGTCTCCAGCCCTTTCCTCAAGAGGTGATGGTTTCCACCTTGATATGCTCTCTCCTGCGCAGCTGTGAGGTGTCTGGGCTCAGGCTAGCTGGCCGTCCTGTGCAGATGAGCAGAGGTGACTCTGCTGGTGACCACACGATTGCTTTTGTCAGGGCATCAAGATTAGAGCCCTGGGGTGGCAATATGCAGAGGCCAAGTATTTCCAGCTGTCTACCAATGCCTCAACATGCTGAAGTTCTTCATCCAGCATGTATTCTACATAAATCACTGGTCAATGCAATTTTCAGCTAGCTGCTGTGTACTGCAATGGTGGAGGAACAGGCCTGTGTTTTTGTAAGCTGCTGCAGAGGCAGTGATCTATAGCACAAAAATCATAGAATCACAGAATGGTTTGGGTTGGAAGGGACCTTAAAGCCCATCCAGCTCCAACCCCCTGCCATGGGCAGGGACACTTCCCACCAGATCAAGTTGCCCACAGCCCCATCCAGCCTGGCCCTGAACACCTCCAGGGATGGGGCATCCAGAGCTTTTCTGGGCAGCCTGTGCCAGTGCCTCAGCACCCTCTGAGTGAAGAATTTATTTTTTATATCTAATCTAAATGTACCCTCTTTTACTTTAAAGCCATTCCCCCTTGTCCTGTTCCTACCCTCCCTGACACAGAGTCCCTCCCCAGCTTTCCTGCAGGCCCCATGTAGGTACAGCAAGGCTGCTGTAAGGTCTCCCCAGAGCCTTCTCTTCTCCAGGATGAACGACCCCAA
The DNA here is from genome assembly GCF_011077185.1 of Oxyura jamaicensis. NCBI lineage: Eukaryota > Metazoa > Chordata > Aves > Anseriformes > Anatidae > Oxyura > Oxyura jamaicensis. The sequence goes on along the minus strand of NC_048894.1, from coordinate 69,893,404 downwards.
CTCCCTCAGCCTGTCTTCATAGGAGAGGTGCTCCAGCCCCTTGATCATTTTTGTGGCCCTCCTCTGGACTCGCTCTGACAGGTCCATGTCCTTCGTGTTGAAATGGAAAGCAAATGCAACATTAAAGTAGTGTCATGGTGACAAAACTGCGATGTGACCAGAGAAATGGTGCCAAGCTGCCTGTGTGTCAGCAGTTCTGTCTGCCCAGGCTGACCGGTGATGGCAGCAGCATTCTGCTGGTGGGATCAGTTCTACCTTCTCCTGAACCTATTTTGGGTTATGTGGTAATCTTCTAAAAAACAAACACACACACACAAACAAACAACAGCAACAACATAAGGGGGCTGAAAGGGTGGTGGAATGAGAGATGGCAATGCTTCCAGGGATGGGCAGCATGCTGGGAGTTGGGACCAGTGTCCTGTTGGCTTCTCTGAGCGCTTTGCTGAAGAAGTGCTCACAACCAAAGTTGTGAGGAAGAGGTAGTTGGAGGTGGTGGCTGGACATGACAGCTGAGACAAAAATGTAGAAAGAACTCATGATGCTTGAGAGGGGTCTTTAAAATGTCTGTAAATTCATACGAAAACAGTCTTTGGAGCTGATGCTTGCCTTGAACCTGAAAAGCGATTAAAGTTGATAGGCTTTAGACTGCTCTTGTTAAAGGGCAGGGGAGTTCAGAGAGGAGGACAATATTGACAATTGGACTTCTTAGGCCACAGTACGTGTTTTCTGGGGTGTCTTTGTGCAACCTTAGTAACTTCATTCTGACCTGCCATATGGAAATGGTTGTCCTATGCTCTTCACGTTTTAAGTGTGGCTAATAAACAATTACGTAGCTCATGTAGCTCTACAACAAACAGATCAATACATCTGAGAGCTAGGAATTTTATCATTATACTGACTTTAGTGTTGATATAATACTTTCTGCAATAATATTGACTGCAGCCAGGTGGTGAAGGGCATGTGTAATATGGGATCATTGCCTTGCATTGCCTTGTATTGTGTATATATATTGTATTATATTGTATTATAAGGCTCTGATAATGCATAAGTATCTAATAATAAACTAGTTATGCTTACTGCTTTAAGCATTTGTCCTTCCAGTCTACATAACCCTCCTCAACACACACACAAGCATATTCAAGTGTGTGCACACAAAATTAGAATTCTGTATCAAAGTTAGTAACACCTTGCTTTTACTCAATGAAACAGTTTTCCTATAGAGTTGATAATGCAGAAGGAAGGCCAGATCCTGCAGATCACTACATCTCTGAATAAATTTTCTATATTTAATTTGATGACACTGATAGTCTAAGTCAGTATTCAGGCAAGTTTGCAAGATCTGGCCACATTGGGTCCCTGTGTACACCTCATTTAGAGTGGGAAAGAGAGTGCTGTTTTCATGTGCCTGCTGCTTTTGAAATTGATAACTAATACTCACTCACTCTGAATTATGGGTACTCTGCTCCTGTTGAGTTTTAGGCATTACTGATTTACTTGAATATATAATTATTTTTCTTCAGTTTCTTTCTCTCTGTGGGAGTGAAAGAAACCAGGTGCCCAAACTGAGTGGTCATGCTTAGGCTCATGAGCCACATATGTTTGAAAACTAAATACTGTGAAGCTGGGAGTTCAGTGAGTTTTTGATTAGTCCCTACAAGCTTTGAAACGTGCTCAGTAGGTTGCTGAAATACATCAATAGTAAATGTAGTGGTAGTCTGGGGTGAGAATATAGGTGTCTAGTGCAGAATCAAAACTTTATTTACATTAAGATGTGTATCAGGTCATTGACAGAGGAGTATTTCCAGCATTTACAGCTGTGACTTTGATGCAGAAGATGAGATGTTTGTATTTAATACATTAACTTCTGGTATTTCATCAAAAGCTCTTGTATGATGGCTTTATTGTATGAATTTTTTTTGAATTTGATGTACAGGTTGTGAATTCATGTGACAATTTCATTCATTTAACAAGTTGGATAATTCTTTGCAATTTGAAACTTACTTACCGGGTTGGAGAGGGGAGGTATTAATTTTAAAATTGCATTGTATTCCTAATCATATGTTTATTGACTGGTTTACACTGTACAGAACAGGATTTGTGTAAATCAGCATGCTATAAATTCGCCTTTTTAACAGGTTTATTGCTTGAGCAGGTATTCACTTAGGATTTCACTGTTGCATCATAAAACATTCCCAGGGAAGGAATACATTTTTGAGTGAGATGCTATGATCTATGGACCAAGGTTTACACATCATCTGTCAAAAACACATACACAAAACAAGAAAAGCTGTTTTTTGTTTCAGACCCCCAAAACTTTGTGCTAAAGTACTTAAAATTCAAATGCAATACATTAATGGAAGGCAGGAATAAGATATTGCATGACCTAGTTGGCATGAAACAAGAGTATTGCCAGTTTCTTCTCTTTAAAGGGGGAAATGTCTCAGCAAAGGCAAAGTCTGAAACCCATTGACTCCAGGGAAATTTCATCAAAACTGAAAAATTAATCATTGTCGTTTTATTTCTCGTACTTTTTTTTTTTTTTGCAAGTAACAAGATGCACTGTTTTGACCACAAAATCAGGCTGTTCTGTCTGCAGCAAAGATGCTATGCTTTCCCCTGTATATTTAAGAGATTGTTGTGGTATTTGTGGAATTAATAGCTATGCTACTAGCAATACATTTTTTGTATAAAATCTATAAAGATCTGCTGGGAAGTGAACTGATCCTTCTCTTTAAGCCAAAATGTGTCCCTATTTGTAACCTTTCAATATGCAGGCACCTATTTATAAGACTTTCTTAGCATGAAGTTGGACATTACAAATGATTTTAAAAAATGTTATTTAACAACAATATAAAATGCATAGAAATTCTGTACATTCATGTGGTAAAGATTTTTGAATTTGTGAAAAATCAGAAAAAGGCTTTTAAAAAGTGAAATTCTACCCAATGAATAGTTGTATTAAAGTTATCTGTTCCTTTTAAGCAGCTCTGATCCAAAAGTGTGTTCAGGCTCATAAATGTTAATTTTAGCAAATGTAAGTTTTTTCTTTTATTCCTTTATTTTAGAATCTCAGAGCCAAAACATTTAGGGGAAAAAGAAAGAAAGAAAGAAAGAAAGGTATTTTAATGTAGTTTTTGCTCATAATTAGCAGACTTAATGCTTATCCTAACTGCAGAGGCAAGTTTTTACTTTAGTGCATCAGTAAGTTCAACCTCATTTTAAAAAAAAGAGAAGCTGGGGTAAGACCGAAGCTGTCATCTTTGTTATCTACCTGCAAGATGTTGGATGAGGATAGAACAGGAGATTGAGTGAGTTTGATGAATTGGCAGCCAGAATTCTTTTTCTTCTGAATGAATGGATTGGAGTGGTTATGAAAGGATCTTTAAAAGAAATTTTCTAGTACAAAGAAAAAGTATTTCAGTTGTTTATGAGGTCAGCTTGCATTTCAAAAGTATTTCAGAAAGCTTTCAAAATGTGCACTGTGTGTATTATACAAACTCAAAACAGAGTTATAGGTATTCCTGACAAAGCCAGACACTTACAAAAGTATCTTTTAAATTTATTTATTTTTATTTATTTTTTTTTTAGCCACTCAGTAGATACCCACCTTTGATTAATGACATCTCCTTTTGGCTGCCTTCTGAGACATACTCCAAGAATGATTTCTATGAGTTGGCCCGAACCATTGGTGGAGACCTGATAGAAAAGGTTGTCCTACTAGATGAATTTACCCATCCAAAGTAAGTAAAACTTCTAACATATTTTTCCTGTTCTCAGAATATAAATATTTTAGTGCTGTATACCAAGAAATTCTTGATGTTTACAATATCTGTGCATTTCCTTTTTTAGCTCCAAAACATTTTTTACTACACTTTTGACAACGAACACTTTTACTTAAAAACATTGTCTTGAATTTCATTTTTGCATTAGTACTGAGCTTCTGGTATTGAAACTGCAATCCCAATGTGTTGTGCCCATTTAATCACAACAATAATGAACAACTTCCTTCCCCACATCTGCCAATTCATAACACTCATCCATAATATGTCTGATATCCTAGTCATGCTTTTTGCTGAGTGGCTGGTGGTTGTCTTCTTGTTCTCTTCCTTTCTTTTTCTAGTGCAGATTCACTAGTAGACTTTTACTATAAATGCCAGGGATAATAATGATTTGTTGCAGAAGACTATTGTTGGTGTTCAACAGGAAGGAAAAAAAAAATCGTTACTCTTTCTGATATTTATATTCTTGAACAGTCTCTCAGGCTTCAAAATACCTTCTTATTTTTGTAGCAGTACTGACACAACTGTTCTGAGTGTGCAGGTTGCATGTCCAACTGATACTATCAGTTGTATCAGAAATTGACTATCAGCTATTCTGTATGCACTGTTTTTCATTTTGCTCTTTCCAAATCAAAGAGCAAATATGCTGCTGGCTACCCAGTTGGGTTTTAAAATAATGTCTCCTCTGAGTTTTTTTTTTTAATTTCCTTTAGAAAGGCAGTTATTAAATCTATCTGTAGTGTAACTTGAAGATGATGGGAAATGGTTCATGTTATTCTCCAACACCTATAGATGATTTCTTTCTACATCCAGGTATTTAACCCTATTGTTCTTCTGAATTTGATGTGCTGACAGTTCAAATACAGTAGAATTAACATTAATGTTATCTGTAGGAACTGAGGTGATGGACCCATTTTTTGAATTGGTCTTTTCTGTTTGCTCATGTTGAATGTTTATGGTATATGTAGCACCTCTGTTCCTGGCTGTGTTCTATCTACATTCTGCCTGGTGATACCAAATGTGATCATCTTCGTTGTTAATACTTTTCTTGGGGGAAAATCCTCCGTGTAGCATGAGCATTTCTGCCAAGGATAACGGTTTGGAGAAATCTTAATCCCTGCTCTCACAGAGGCAGTGTTATTCTGTAATTACTCGTGTAGCTGGTTTCAGGAATCCGCTTATACAGGGAGAAGCCACATCAGCATCACATCATCAGTCATAACTCAGCACATGGTTTGTGATCCTCTTCTTTAATCAGAATGATATCTTCCACATTGGTAGAGTGGTGAAGTGGGGACAGGATTCACTACTCCGGATTTCTAGTGTATATGTTTTGTCTTCTGATATGCTTTGAAACATCCTGAACATATACCAGGAAGGACAGTTCAATGCAAGATCTTTTTTTTTCTCTGCAAGGAATACACCTCTGGTTCCCTTTGTGACTTCTGCAAATGGGAGGGGAAGGATGGTTCCTTGCTGAGAATTTTCACACCAATTTAGGACTTCACTAGTATTGTCTCTATAGCCATTAAACCCTCACTCAGCAGACATCAAATATGCATTGATGCTACAGGGTGGAAACATTTCTCTCCTTCAGGTCTGAAAAATTTTGGTGAGTGTCACTAAGGGATTGTTGGTAAGTAATGCAGTTCCCTCAAATTATTCAACTGCAGCAACAATAAAAAGAAATCTTTTAAAATGCCCTATTAAAAAAAAAAAAAAAAAAAGAACTACAGATAAAGAACATCTTAACCATAATGGTTACTTTGCCCATTGTTCTTAGAACAGGGTGTGTGCAGATACAAAACTTCTGTGGGCTGATGACATAAGCATTGTAAGTCATTTTGTCTGTTCTCCAAAGCCTTTGGAAGGCTAACTCTCTGAAAAGAAGGGTGTTCTGCTTAGTCTTAATTCCAAGATAATTGCCTCGTCACAGGAATGGTACAGTGGCTTCTTTAATTCAGTGTTGCAGAAAAGTGTCTGGGCAAAGAAATTAACATAAAAGAGATCCTTACTGTTGGATCCAAATGTTATGGATCTAGATGCTTGTAATCATTATCTTGAATTTGTAATGCTTCTGGTGTGGAGGGTGGGAGAAAAGTGTATAGGATACGGAAACCAGTAGTGCTGCTGTCTTGAATGTTAGTTACTTATACATAGCTTGATAAGTTCATGCTTGTGGTTGATCACTTTTGGAATTTAAAATTCAGACTTTTTTCATCCTTAAAAAATACCAGTATCATGCAAGTAGAAGCAAAGGAGAGATGAATTAGGACATCTGGCAGTATTATTTTCCTTCTTAAACTATCTTTCTTAGTTATAGGACTGTAAAGATTGGAAAACAGAAAATGCTGTACAAATAAAACTAATTTACAACACAGAAAGATGTCTTTTAATTAAGATCCTTTATAGAGGCTGTCTCTGTGATATTGTGTAGTTATCTACAGACTTTTCTGTGGTTCAGAAACCTTTAAAGGTTCCGCTAGGCTTCAGACTGATAACCATGCTGCAGTATGTAGCAATTATAGCGTGCATTCACAGTGAAAATGTATTCCTATATAGGGCAAAGGAAAGGGAAAAAAATATGAGACGTAATTGTTTAAACAAGGAATATATTGCTGGATTTAAAAAAAAAAAAAAAAAAAAGTTGCATGTCTTGATTATCTACTTCATAAAGTGATGACGTTGAGCTCTCTTCCAGGAATGCATAGGTAATTAAAGATACAGCAGGAACTATTCTCACTGCTGAAAAGCTCAAATTTAGGAGAAAGCCAAGTTGCTGTGCTAGGTTAATTAAGAGCTGTTTCCGCCTAAGTGCATCTTAGATAAATTTACTAAACAGGACACAGTATTGAGGTGAACTGGGTAACGTGAGGCATGTGAAGAAGGCTTTCCAGAAAATAAACACTTCTAGTTCAGTTTAGTCTGCAGATGTGTGTTGTCTTTTTTTTTTCTGTGATATCTGAAACTAACTGTGATGGATACCAGCCTAGTGGGGCTAGATCAATTGTTAAAAAGTTGCAAGCAGAAAACTATTTCACACTGCAATTGCATGTTACTTTGAGGTGGAAAAATGTTTGTTCCTTATCAGAGAATAATGTATTAGCAGTAGTTAGGACATGTATAAACTTCTCTTTTTACCTCTCTTGAATTCTGTTATTTCCTCTTAAATTCTTGTTTACCAGTGCAACAGGTAGACAGAACAAAGAAATCTAGGTGCTCTGTTCCAAGTAGAGAATTTAATTTTAGCAACTAAATAGAGGTAGGTAACTTTTAGATGAAGTGATTCTGAAATCCAGGCTAACGGTAGGGATGTTCACCAAGAGCCCTATGATTCACATTTCATCCCTTCAGTTTCATCTCAACTATTCCAATCACATATGCTTCTTTCAAGTCAAAAGTTTTGAACTAAAAGGATAACATAGACTTTTCAGGTGTCTGCGATCCCCACATGCCTCTCCATGTTACAGATATGTGCAGGAGGTGTCATATAAAAAGGGATAGCCTGTGGATCCCAACTCCTAAACAGCACTTGGAACGCCAGGGAACTGGTCAGGGGATTTAGATATGTCACCAGTCTGGGAAATCTGGGATCCTTAATTAGGAGAGGGGCAGTACCTATGAGGTATAACTCTCACATTCAGAACATGAATCTGAGAAAGGGAGTGAGTTGTACATGAGAATGAAAAGGTCAGAGGATAATCCTGTCTCCCGTTGATACTTTGCCATCGCCCTTCAGGTAAAAGACCATCAAAGAGTGGCATGATCAAACATGGATGGGAAAGTAAGGCCCACTGTCACCTGATTTTTAGGATATTCCTGGAACCTAAATGTTGTATAAGGCTTGTGCTGAGACCACAGTTGGTGTAACTTGACCCATTGCGGATAACACACAACATGGCTGCAACACTCCTGTTATCTAGACATATAAAGAATAAATAGATGGATATGAAGAAAAAGTTATGGCTTTGCTGAAATGCCAATGAAATTGACTTAAATCACAGCAAGAACAGTGTTAGGGGACCTGTAAGGCAGACTGAATAGACAAGAAACATCCCTTAGTCCTGAGTAAAATGTTTTTCATGGCTCGTCTTGCAGATTTAAGCTCTCCTTTGCTTGATACATTAGCTGCAAACAGTTAGATTTTCGTATGTTTGATTAGTGGAACATATCTGGCTGTGCATGGTTTACAAAATCACTTCACTCTGACTTGCCTTGAGTTGTCAGCTCCATTGTGTTGTGGGAGTTGTGTGTGACCAGCCACCGGAAGGTAATGGCACTGTTTCTGCTACCTGGCTGAATTATTTCTTTCAAATCCTCTGAGATCTTTAAGGACCTTTAAGCATTGCTGTGCAAATACATGATGAATAAGGTTTTGTGACTGACATTCTTCGCTTTGAAACATTCCAGTTCTTTGCAAAAACAAAGAAAATATTTTGGACTATATTGATACTGAAAGGGAAAATGCCAGACAGTTTTTCTCTTACTTTTTTTTTTTTTTTTTTTTTCAATGGCTGTTGTACCCTCCATAACTTTAAGTTGAGGTCTTCTATTACTCAACTTGTCAAAAATGTCTAATCAGTATGAATAGCCTTCAGAAGTTCAATCAGAAAATAATCCCCTTCTCAGTGGTTGAGACTTGCCCAATTTCAGAAAGGAAACAGGTTTCACAGAGAAAAAGAAGGCTGGCTGAATGGCAATTAAAACATAGAAAGGTTTTTACTCATTATAAGTAAGCAAAATATAAGTAATCAAAACTGCTGCCATCCAGAGAATTCCAGTACAAGCAGTATGTTGCATTTCTGAGACATTAAAGTAAGTATTGCTGTCACACACACATGAAATTCCAGGGGTACTAAAGAATAAAGACAGTAAATGGAGTTTCATCAGGCTGGAAGCCTGTCACTGGCAGGGTTCCCCACGGTTCCATTTTAGGGCCAGTTCTCTATAATGTTTTTATAAATGACCTGGATGCAGGACTTGAATGCATACTAAGTAAGTTTGCAGATGATACTAAATTGGGAGGAACTGTTGACTCCCTGAAGGGTAGAGAGGCCTTGCAGAGAGATCTTGACAAATTAGAGGGCTGGGCAATCACCAGCCACACGAGGCTCAACAAGAACAAGTGCCAGATTCTACACCTGGGACAGCCCTGGCTATACGTATAGACAGGCAGAGGAGAGGCTGGAGAGCAGCCCCATGTAAAGGGATCTGGGGGTTCTGGTTGATGACAAGTTAAACATGAGCCAGCAGTGTGCCCTGGCAGCCAAAAGGGCCAGCTGTGTCCTGGGGTGCATCAGGCACAACACTTCTAGCTGATCGAGGGAAGGGATTATCTTGCTCTGCTCTGCTCTGGTGTAGCCTCACCTCAAGTACTGTGTGCAGCTTTGGGCACCACAGTATAAAAAGGACATAAAACTATTAGAAAGTGTCCAAAACAGGGCTACAAAGATGGTGAAGGGTCTAGAGGGGAAGATGTCTGAGGACTGTCTGAGGTCCCTTGGTTTGCTCAGCCCAGAGCAGAGCAGGCTGAGGGGAGGCCTCATGGCGGCCTGCAGCTCCCTCACGAGGGGAGCGGAGGGGCAGGTGCTGAGCTCTGCTCTCTGGGGAGAGTGACAGGACCCAAGGGAACGGCATGGAGCTGGGACAGGGGAGGGTCAGGCTGGGGGTTAGGGAAAGGTTCTTTACTGTGAGGACAGCTGGGCCTTGAAACAGGCTCCCCAGGGAAAGTGGTCACAGCACTGAGCCTGACAGAGTTCAAGAAGTGTTTGGACAACACTCTTAGACGTATACTTTGGTTTTGGGGTGGTCCTTTGTGGAGCTGGGAGTTGGACTTGCTGATCCTTGTGGATCCCTTCCAACTAGGGATATTTTGTGATTCTGAGAACATACCGGTCCAAAGTAAGAGAGGAAATACTAGCTAGTTGTATGTGGTAGAAGTGACAATACACTTTTATCCCAAGTTGTCCCTAGTGAAGGGGATGTGCTGCAGCCCCAGCAGGCAGAGTCAGAAGAGTCAGGATGAGTACCTGTCCCCCACAAGACAACAACACAGTGAGAACCCAGAACTACTGAGGATGCTTGTTGTTGCTTTGGGTGAGCCTTGCAAGTGTTTTCTTCAGCTCAGTTGTGTCTCTTCTCCTAGGTACCCTGCATAATCCTGTCTAGTGTGATGGGCTCACATCCCTAATCTGAAAATGTGTTTTTTGAATTCTTCAGTGAGGTAGTTTTCCTACCAGTCTGGGACCTGATTTTTTTTTATTTTTTTTTATTTTTTTTATTTCATGCAAACATTTCTTTTCTGTAGAAAGAGAAGGGAAGGGAGGGAGGGAGGAAGGGGGGAAGGGAGGGAGGAAGGAAGAGAGGGAGGAAGGAAAAGAGGAAGGGAGGGAGGGAGGAAGGGAGGAAGGAAGGAAGGAAGCAAGGAAGGAAGGAAGGATATGCCTCTACATCTTTGTTTGTAAGGATGATCTGGAGGTTGGCTGAAAAAAAGTATACAATACTGTATTCAAGAAACGCAGTGTGTCCTAAGTGGTACTGAAGAAGTAAATTTTTAATCAGAACATAAAAATACACTGAATAGGAAGTGTGGGAGATAGTAATGGAGGGGGGGGGAGGGAGGAGGAAGAGGGACTGATTTGCTGCATTTTGACAACTACATTGTTAAAAATATAAGTGTAAAGTGTAAAAATATAATTGTATAGTTAAGAAAGGATTTATTCTTGCCTTTGAGTGAATCTGAGCACATTTCTGGAGTGAGATCTACACATTTGTAGCAGTCTGTTAGGTGAAGGGAAAGGAAATGTATTGGCTGCTGCAATTCTGTTAGGTAGGTGGCCCATCTTTAGAGACTTTGGGAGTACTCAGATGACCTGTCTCTCTTCTTTTCCAAATAATAAAAGGAACACATTTGACAGGGAAAAGTCAGATCCTATTGACTGCTATGTTCTGTCAGAGCACACCCCTAGCTCCTCATTAGTATGTAGAAAAAAGCAATGCAATAATATTATATTCCTTTTTATTGCCAGATTTGTTGCACCTTCCCTTATAGAGATGCAGATCAAATCAAATACTTTTAGGTCTGCCTTATTTCTTGAAGACTATTTTCTGTCTTGGTTTTGTCTTGCTTCCAGAGCAGGTGAATTAAGCAGAGTTATTCTGCAGCACTGCTTTCTGCTCATATTACGCAAATTAAAACAATCACTTCAGTCCCTGAACACCTTGTTGTTCTTCAGCCTGAGAACTTTACAATTTGCTGTGGGATTTTTGAGATTACCTTTAACTGCTGAACTGGCAAAGTCCCAGCAGCAGCTTCTATGCAAAAAAAATACAAAACAAAACAAAAAACAACAACAACAACAACAAAAACCACCAGAAGCTGCTTTTGATAATTGCTATTGGAGGATCAGTTTGCTATTAATGAACTGTGTTCTCCAGCTCTGGAATTTTTTCTCATTTGGTGAAATGAATAATATATAATATTTTAAAAGTCGATTAACTGTTTAAGGGAGCCTCTGTAACTGGATAGTGGTTGACTTCTGACCCTTTCTTCAGATGTTGCAGTAGAGCATGACTGTATAGTAGCTAGTTAAAGCATTACAGTAGTACCCCCCAGTCCTTTTTTTCTCTTTTGTGCCACAACCAGGAACAGTGCCACCTGTTTCCCCTTGTGAATGAGAACCTTGGCTGTCATTTCTTTTGCCTCATGGGCTTCAACTTAGAAAACATGCCTGTAATGGAAGTTGCTTGCTTCTGAGTGCATTTCACTCCTGGTATGCATGTGTTAGGTATTCCCCTGTGCCTCAGGCCAGCCTAATGGGTAGCCAGTGGTGTTTGCTTGATTCACATTCAGAGTGGCCACAACCACTCTTCAGTTTCTTCCTCTTTCCTTTCTTTTCTCCTTTGAAAAGCATCTGTGTAGAAATACGAGCTCTGATCTCACAGGAACTCCTGCTTAGAGATGGTCAGAGACTTTATGAACAAATTTGTTCAGCGTGAAGACTGGACTGCCATGAGATAGATGCTTTATGAAGACATACGAGTTCTGGTCCTGTCCTACCAGAACCCAGACAATCTGCCACCCAAGTGCTCAGATGGTACAGTTTTCATCCCACTTCTCTAGAGGTTTAAAGGAGCCCAGCATGTCTGTAAATACAAGTTAGCCATGCCAAGCTACTTGCTACATGACTTCAGGGTGTCTTGCACTTCCCACATTTATAGAAGCCTTGATGCCCTGCTGTCCCCACCAGGACTGAGGCTGCCAGAGTTCAGCTTTCCCAGATACCCTGTGTAGTAGCAGGGGCATTCACTGAGCTCAGGGCAGCCATCTGCTAGTTTTTATTTTTGAGGTAATTGAACTGAAAAGCTTTTAATTCCTCCTTTTCCTCCTCAGCAAAAAAAAAAAAATAAAAAAAAAATATATAAAAAAATGAAATAAATATAGACAATTAACTGAATGAATATGGACACACATTTTTGAAAAACTTTTTTGCAAGTGTTCTAGACATTCTGAATTCCAATCAGCTTTGTTCCTGCTTTCTCTTTTCTCTATCAGAAAAGAAAAGAAAGACTGTACCTTTTCTCCTATTCTCTGTGTTAAGACAGGCACCATACAAATAGCTGTTCTTAATGGCTCACTATTGAAGTCTGAGGTTTCCTTCAAACCACTGTATTCAAATCAATTGTGGGTCAGACAGTGTTCTGCTGTACAGTCCATGGCTCTTCAGAGACTTCACCGAGAAAGTCGTCCTCACTAACTGAAAATAATTTACTATTAATGAGCTTCCGTAGGAGTCCCATTATTTTTCTTTGGTGGGAGACTGGTGGCTAACACGCAGACTTGTGGGAGGATTGGTATTCAAGAAAGGAGAAAGATGAAGTAACCACAGGTTTCCATTAGAGAGGGGGGGGAACACAGCCCTGAAGTGTGATGTATCACCAGTGATATTCCATAGGAAATGTAATCACCCTTCATGGGTAATGAGAAGAGAGGAAGACTTAAGCACATGAGCCACATGGAAGACAAATGTCAACTCCCTTATGTATTCAGGCAGATACAGAGGATAGCCTTGCTATAGAAAAGGGATAGCTGGAGTCACAATGAATCTTTCTAAGAGGCTGCTCGGCTGAAGAGCTTAACCTTTTTTCATCATGTCAACCTGGAGTCAGCCATTCACCACCAGGTCTCAGATGCAGCCCAGAAATCTTTGCCACAATTCCCAAAGCACTTCACAGGAGGCATCACAGGAATTAGCACAGTGATTTATTGACAGGCTGTGGGCTGGTGAAAAATGGCTAAACAAGTCAGCTGCCACAGGATGCAAGGGAGATAGCAATAGGCTTGTGAGTGTCTCTGTGTTCAGTGAAGTCCTAGTGAATCGCTGTCCTTGTAGACAAGAGGGTAAGACTACTTCTGTGCAAAACTGTTTTTTGTGGTACATAATTGTGAGCATGTAAGAGTTTAAGAAGCATTACAATGGCTGTGAATACATCAGAATGAAAGCATTTGTAACCATGTTTGTTAGATGTTAAATGTAGCATTCTCTGAGGAGCTTGAAATCAGTTTAATCTCTCAGTGTCTTTTGAAAGCACTCTACTCAGCAGCTTGGGTGGGGGAAGAATACACTATGTGTAAGAGATAAAGAGTTCTCTTTTCACCTGTTTTTTTGACCCCCTCTACCTATCTCACATTGAAAGGGTTTTCTGTAGCATCTAAGCAGTGTTAAGAAACAACACTTCTGTGGCTAATTTCCTCAAATTCTCTTGAGTTCTGCATGGAGATCTGCATGGCAAGGTAAAACTGATACCACTGGCTTATGTCTTATGAGAATCATTCTAGTCACAGAAGGTGGTCACAGTACTGTGACGGCCACCGAAAATTTCTCAGGATTATGAATAACGCCACTGTCCTCTGTGAGCTGAGAATTGCACACGTGGTGTCTGCAGGAAATATGGGGGTTTGTACTCATCTCTCAGCAAGACCTTCGTAGAACTGTGTTGAGGCTGACACTATGGTGGTCAGGCCACTAATTCTTAGGGTAGATTCAGCCAAACATATATTCTATAATGCTACCAAAATGGGAGATGAGAAGAAAAATCTTTATAAGTTTTTTCACTGAATTGTATTACTGTGCAGAAGAGACATGGATTTAGCACTAAATAATAAATCCTGCTCTTTTTCTTTATGGATCCAGAACACATTTTTATAGGGAAAAAAAGGCAAAAAATATTATAGCTAAAAAGGATTACTTAAAGTTGAATCAAAATGTTAAGCAGCTCATAGGTTAATTATCTTCTTGCTGGAAAATGTCAGCATTTAGGCTGAGGAAACAAGGTTTTCTTTAATTTCAGAACAAACAAATGTCAGCATTCCTGAAGCAGAACCCAGTATCTTCACGTTATTTGTTTTGTGTTTGATGCGTATTGTGTTTTACTCTAGCAGTTACCTATAGTTAGTTGAAGAAAATTGTTGCCAAGTTCCATCAAGTGACAAGCGACCTCATCTCTAGGTAAAATTAATACAAATTATTGGGATTGTGTACTCTGTAAAATCTATCTATGACAGAGACTGACCTGAGCTGAAGAATGTGCATCTAGATTGTGATTGTGGGTGTTCCAAATGCCTTTGGAATTTGGGTTTCTGTCCTGCTTCTCTCAAACACTGTCTGGTAACATTAATATTAACATTAACACCATGCAACTGATCTATTATTTATCAGGCATCACACAGAGATGCAAAGGAAAGGTGCCATTTAAATTTTTTTCTGAAAATGAAGAAATAATATGTTTAGTATTTTCGTAACCACATGTGGGATGGATAGATACTAAGGAAATGAATGACTGTTCATACTTTATAACATTTAAATACTTCATACTTTGTGAATGGAAATCGATGAAGATTAATTTAATGGAGTTCTGTGTCTTCTTCAATACATTTATATATGAAGGTCTCATTGTTCTCATCTGAGATACGGCCATGCTCATCTTGCAGACTGGTGAGACGAGGCTGAAGAATTGTGTGGCATGTCTGAAGTCACAGTGGCGTGGCACAGGAAATTTAATATTTGAGGTCAGAACATTACCATCAGTTGTGCTGAATAAATGGGATGTATATTGAGCAAGTGAAAATCGACTAGGATGTCACAGCATATTCAAGTTCTTCTTGAAGTAAATTAATGTCTAGACTCAATTAAGTAAAGCCAAGTGTTTACCTGTGGGCTGTGTCACTTAGGCAGACATTTTTCTTAGTGTTTCCTAATGCAGATATTCCTGTGTTTGGCTATATATGAGTCCTTACTTTTCCAAACTTCTGAGTGTTAGCAACACCCACTGGGTACTCTGGGAACTCCAAACCTTTCAAAACCACACTTTTGCTTCATTCGTAGAGCAACCAAAACAACAACAACAACAACAACAACAACAAAATAAA
Source organism: Oxyura jamaicensis (assembly GCF_011077185.1). Taxonomy (NCBI): domain Eukaryota; kingdom Metazoa; phylum Chordata; class Aves; order Anseriformes; family Anatidae; genus Oxyura; species Oxyura jamaicensis. The sequence continues at coordinate 69,878,197 of NC_048894.1, read as the reverse complement.
AACAAACAAGCAAGTAAAAAACAAAACCACCAAAATCAAAATTCTCACAATTTAATGGGACACTTTGAAAAATCAACTTACACATGTTTTTTGTTTTGTTAGCTGCTTTTGATCATAATGCTAATTCTCCTCTTTAGAGTGTTTTAAGAGGTAGAGATACACGAGTATTTCATACACGGCTTTGAGAGGAAGATGACGGTCATATGTGAGGAGAAAAAGGTTATTGAACATAATGTAATTTCATTTGAAAAAAAAGTGAAGAGAGGTTTAAATGAGACAGGTTTTCGAAAAAAAGCTGAAGGTGATGAAAGAAACTAATGGGACCATCTTTTTCCATTGTGTTAGTCCAATAGGAAACATTTAAAAAGCTAACTAAAATGTGCAACATGGTGTGTAATAAGCCTGCAGTACTGGGTATCTTTCAGGCAAATAAACCTCTATGGCTACATGAAAATTGCAAAGTCTGTCAATTCTCATGCTTCAGAACATAAGTGACATCTGCTTGGGGTCATGATGAAATCCCAATATGAATTATGAACCTGCAGTATTTATAAAATCACTGTTGTATTTCATACAGCTCTGAAACATCTGTTACTAGACAATTCTATCAGCAGGATACTGGATTAAATGGTGTCTTCATATACCTTAGTATGGCAGTATCTATTTCCTGTATGTTTAAATGTGTACAATATCTAGACAATTTTAAACTTTTCTTTTTAAGCAGCAGTTTCCTCACTGTACCTCAAAAGCCCTTCTGGGCTTTTACAGTCCATTTTCTAAATATGAATTATGGTTACATGCCAGTTGTGAAATTGAATATTAACTAGCAGATCATTGTAATAGCCATTATGAGCTACAAAGTTGAACATGCAGTTGTTTACACAATTCTAAAGTGATAGATATTTAACATTACAAATTTAAGGTCTTCTACTCTCATGATTACTAACACAGTTCCTTGTGTTGACTTTCAAGTAAATCCAGTTTCAGCTCAATGGAGACTATTTAAGGGATAAGTTTCTAAGCTGGTTCAGTACAAGTAGATTAATGTGCTTCACTATTGTATAATTGTGCTAGTTTTATATATATACTGGAGTTTTGAATCTAATGGATTTGAAATATGCTTGGAGCCCAGACTTATTTGCTGTTTAATCTTCCCTCTATCCCACAAGGTCAATTCAGCTATATACAATGTACCATCTCTCTGGAGAAAAGAACATTTCTGTCTACTAGAGGCAGAACTATCAACCTAGGCAAATACTGAATGGAAAACCAATATGTAACATGGATACAATATCTACTTTAATGTTATCTTCTATGTGATTAGTATTTCTTCCCTCATTCACTGTTTTTTTCTCTACAGTTGGTTTCAACGTCTATTCTCTTTCTGTTGTTTTCCTCATCTGCAGCCCTTGTAGTCGCACACAGAATGCAGGATGTACCATGACTGACTTCTGTCTGAAGCAATAAAGTCTGTATGTGGATGAAGTTAAAGCAAACAGGTTCTCCTATTACTAGTGGTATTCTATTTTTAAAGGTCCAAAAATCCAAATGATCTTATTTACTAATACAAAGTAGCTGAAGGCCATGAATGATTCAGGCTATCGAAGTGCTTCTCCGTTGCCTTTGAACTTATAGCTTTGTTTCTGAGATTGATAGTGTGCTCACAGAGTGAAATTTCTTGATTTAAAAACAATAGTTCTGCCACTATCAAGATCTACCTGGAGCACTGGGCAAAACAGAAATGAAGACGGAAGCAAAGGTGGGAAAAGCACCATAATTAAAAAAGGCCAATATCTTGATTCATGACTCACAACTTTTCTGAATAAATTAATTAAGGTTGATGACTATCAGAAACTGGTGTTTGGAATTTCTGCAAATGAGACCTGTTTCACATCTGAAACTTAGACCAAAAAAAAAAAAAAAAAGAATTCATGAACCTCATAAATCTTTCAAAAATCTTGGCTGAGAATTTAAAATACGTGCTTATGAGAAATAGCTGCGACCACGACTCATGCACACTATTTTTGTTATGTAATTAGACTTCCAAATGTGTTCAGAGTGCCACATCTTTCCCTGCAGAGCAGCTGCCTACCCAGGTATTCCCTGTTCTGTACATCATTTCCCTCTCTCTGGAGGAACTTGCAGCTGGTGCACAGCCTCACTCATCAAGTGGCATGTTGGACACCAAGAATGTGCTTGGTCTCAGAGGAGATAAATCTTGGTCCTTAAATCAGGAATTGTGCTATGTATTACCGTGTGACAATGCTTTACTCCAGAAATCTGAAAGTTGCTGGATCTGGAGATTGTATCAGTTTGAAATTAGCATGTGTTAGCTTCTGATTCTCTTAGTCTTTTTATTTATTTATTTATTTTTGGCAGGGATCCGCTTTCTAAAATAGATCTGATTTGACTTGCAAATTCCAAATAATTGGACTAACTCTTTAGTTGTGTGATGGAGAATTTCTACAGTTCGCTTCTCCTTCTTTTTGTAGTTATGAATAAAAAGAAGCATCCACAAGAAAAGGATATGTATGTACCTATTTTATGATAACCAAGTAGCCAAAGATGTTGCAAGTTTGATGGACAAGAGTTAAAATCCATGACTGGTCAGAATATCAGATGAAGCAAATGCTGTTAAATGGTTCTGAAGAACACTTGGCCCCAGCTGTGTTTGCACAGTGTACTGCCAACAGAGTGCAGCAGCACCTTAGAGAGATGCTTCAGTCATGACTAATAGCAGTTTTAACTGAAAAAAAATGTGTCCCTAACTCAAAGTTTACATGTAATTTATTAAGATCATTAAATAACTTGCTTGATGTTGAAGATAGGTATATACTTAAGTAATGGCTAGCAAAGCATAACAGTAAAGAGAAAAATACCACATAGGGAAAAAAAAAAAAAAAAGTCTTTTAAACTGTATATTATAGATTGTAAATGAAAAAGTCATATGTAAACCAAACTATCATCCACAGTAAGTTACTTATCTGGTATATTAGTTTGTCCTAACACCATCCACCAGTTGCAGGTGAACAGATGCTGGAACACATGATTACTAAAACAGGTAAACTTGAAAATAAAATACACTATCAGCAAGTGACTTGTAAGTAATTAGTGGAAAAGATTGTGATTTATTTGGAGCACTTAATTGCACTTTCTTCACAGGCATGACTGGCACAAGATGAGACTACTGAGTGTCATGCCAAAAAGTTCTGTTTTGAAAATGCAATCTGAAATTGTCACTAATTGATTTTCTTTTCCTGTGTGTAAGCAATGGGCAATTTCCATGTTGGAGAAGGTCAAAATATCAGTTACTAAAGAAAACCATTCTTCTATGAGTGCCACTGAAACTCCCTGTTGGTTTCAGTGAAGCTGGGAGCATGACATATGTAAAATCAGGACCTCAGAGCTCCATCCAAAGCCCACTGAAGTCAGTAGAAACCATCCCATTGACTTCAGTGGGAATAGGATTGGGCCCTGTGTTTCCTTTGCTCATTAAAATCCAATCTGCCTACAGATAACACAGAGTCGTTTCTCTTTCGGGAACTTGCACTTTATTGCTGGTGAAATCAGTTCTCCATTGAGAAATACAATCACTGCTGTTAGAAATACACTTGTTATTCAGGAGGGACATGCTGATATTTGCTCAGTAGGGTAAAGTGGTAGTTAATAATGAGATCTGCATTACAGTTGCATTCAGAAGTCCTTCCAGTATTCTGGTATTTTGGAACTACAGAAGGTGTGTAGATGTTGTAGTAACACACTATCATTCTACTTAGTGATGTTTTTATGCAAAACTGGTCACCTCTGACTAAAAAACAAAACAAAACAAAAAAACAATTATCACCAACTTTAATAAGGGCAAATAAAAATACCAGAGTATTTTTCTATTCACTATGGAATTTTCTCATTTTGAAGCACCAGACCAACCAGGAATGGAACATGAAAGAGCAAATAAGGCTATAACTAAGAATGTTTTTTCCTAGATGTGTCTGCAGATATGACAATGTCAACTCTTGCAGGCATGCAACTGGGAAGGAAAGGAGGAGGCAACTAATCATTGCTTTGCATTTGACTTTTCCAAGTTGAACCCCTTGAAGGGTATGCTGTACACCCTTTAAGGTATAAATTCTGATATACACATAGCATGTGTTGCCATTGGATAATTGTGGTAGGAGAACACAGAAACACAGGGAGTGATGGAGTAATCCAGTGAATGCCCCATCTAGTTGGGTGTCATCTAGTCTAGGCTGCTGTTGGGATGTGTATGGAATCCTTTCCTAAACAGTTAAGAAATGATATCTATTATGATCATGGTCTTCTTAATCTTCAGCTGTTAGTGATCACATATAGTTGAACTGCAGGGGTTATTCATGTACCTAGCCACTTGTATTTTAATCCTCCTGGTTGTTGATATCAGTAGGATGTTGTGGCAATGAGTTCCACAGATTATCCAACCCTCATTTTTAAAACAAAGTTTCAGTTTGGAATGTGATCTAATTCTGGTTGATTTTGCATTAGGAAGGTAAGTAAAAAAATACTTCCTAATACTATATTGTGTGAATGTATTCAGTCTTCTTGTTACCTTCCAGATAAACAGCCCCCATCTTGTCAGACACTCCTAATTCAGTTGTCTGTCTTGGACGCTAGGACTTATTGTTACCTCCACATATTTTTTAGATATGGAGATCAGTCAGACTGTATCCAAGGTGAGCACATGACATTGACTTTTATGTTAGCATTATAGTATTTTAAGTGTTTAGTTTTTCTTGTTCCTTTGGGAAGATTCTAGCTTTTATTTGCTGTGTTTGTGCTGAGCAAATTTCTTGATCTATTGGGGAATGGTGTGATCGGTTTTCCTCCAGTGAACTGTCTATTGTGTTGCTGGATTTTATTTCTCGTATTTTTTCAGCAATAAATTTTGCAGTTTGGTTACTTACCCTACTTTTCTTACCAGTATTCTTTTGTACTCTTAGTAGACTGGATGTTGGGATGAGGAGGTGGAAAGAAAAAATGAAGCCACCATACATCTCGACTAGTGTTGCCTTGAGTCAGCAAAAAATTAGACTGTACTTTGAATGCTCTGTTGTTGGATATGCGGGTCAGGGATGGGTAGGCTATTTCACATTTTGTTTCCATGTGTGTAGAAGAGTGCATTTTTTTTCTTCTGGACATTTCAGTGGTCTGTGAGCAACAGGCTGAGAAACACTATCGTGATTCTGGTAGCAAAGCCATAATAAAACATATTCACCTAACATTTTTAATGAGAAACTTCTGCCACCTCCTTAAGGAAACCTAAGGCTTATTGTTTCAACACCCTTTGAGCTCAGCCTGGCTCTTCAGTTGCAGTGATGTTTTCTCAGGTGTCTTTTCCCTGAAATTTGGTTGCACACCTCCTGAGGCACGATGTTTTGACACCACAGAATGGTAACAGCTCAGTAGAAACTGCCTCTAACTTACCAAAGTAAGTTATTCTACTGACCTGGGAGCATTGAAAAGAGCTCAGTAGTTTGTGATTTCTCCCCAGATCAATCCTGGGTCCCAGTGTTGGCCTGAAGAATACATCTCTCCTTCAGCAATTACTGTCTTTTCCAGCAGGGTTTCCGGCAGCTGATCCTCCAGCGCTGCTGCCTGGGCTGTGGCTACAAAACCCATCACAGAGCAGTCTCTAGTGAACACTTGCTTTGTGTTTCTACAAAGCAGAATCCACTTCCACTTTTCCCTAGTCAAAGCAAATAAAACAAGCAAATTACCTGTGAAGCTTCACCTGGTCAACTTTAGTTTGCTACTTTATGGGCATGGATCCCACAAGTTCATAATTCTGAGGTCTCTCTGAAATTAGTTTCACAGTGAATGGCAAAGACGCCTAAGAGGCCAGAATCAAAGTTGTGGAGGTGCCTTAATAGTTTATTTTAACTCTAAAGCAGTTAGCTTTGCGAGCTACATGTTCTTTATTAAAAGAATTAGAAAACTTGCTATTAATTTTGTTCTTGCTTTCGTGCAGGCTTCGCTTTCAGTCATGCTGATGGTTGAGCACCTGCCTTCTGAAAACATGTGGCCAATTTCTAAGCCTGTGAAGTAGCTCATCTGAGCTGCACCTGGATCTTAAATCTTCTTCCTGGCTCTCTCAATTCCTAGCAGTGCTGGGACAAGCCCGTTTTGAGCTGTTTCTTTACACTGTGCATTTAGTAGGGGGTATACTCCTTTCTTGCTGAGAATGTTTGTATTTTTTAGGGTTTTCTTTCTCAACATTGGCTTTTGTCTGTTTGTCTAGCCCCCTTCCCTCCCTCCCTCCCACCCACCCCTCCAGTTTTCATTTTCAATTATTTTTGTTTATGTTGAACTTCTGCCTGCTCAGCTGCAGCAGAGCTTGGTGTTGGCAGCCCGCCTTGTGTTGTACAATTCTACAACTTCTGCTGCTTAGCAGCATGTTGGAAATGCTTTGAAATAATTCCATGTTGGACTGAAAGCAGCATCTTTGTTGTTACCCCCTCAGAATAATTTGGTGCTATAATTGGAATTCTCATTTGAAATAAATAAACATGATTTCTGATCTGTAGACAGGTCTGGATGCACAGCCCTCTGAGCAGAGATACATTTGCAAAGCATGCATGGCCCTTCTGGTGCCTTGGGACAGGTTCACAGTGGAGAGGGAGGGCTGAAGGACAGCCCCAGATCTCCCCCAGGCCCCGCGGAATCTATCAGTGGAATCATTTGCTCTGTGCTGTTCTTGATGCAAATGTGCTGTAGCATAAGAAGCTGTGGCTCCACCATGCTACTGCCACCTTCCCAGACCCTGGATGGCAGCCCTGGATGAGGTTGTTGGGCTCTTGGGCTCCTTTTTGTGTGTAAGGTGAATGCTGTGCTCAGTCGGGGATTTCCATTTCAACAAGGATATGCAGGAATTTCAGAGGAAAATGTCAGGGAATGATTGAGAGAACCAGGTCTGGTAGAGATGATTTAGTGGAGGAATATGAGAGAGATCTAAAAATCATGGGTGGGTTGGAGCGGATGGGTAGAGAAGGATGTTTAATTGCCGCTTCTAGTACACAAGGCAGTGTGCTTCAAATGAAAGTATGGGGAACCAGCTTCACAGCAAGCAGGATGAGATCCGTGCAGCCGTGGAACTCCTCACAGGAGGGTGATGTAAGAGCCAAAGTTCACGTGGGGAGGCTAGATGAGGTAATGGAGAGAAATAGAGTGAGACATAAAAAATACATAGAAGCGACATCCATCTCATGAATGTTTGTGTTGAAAAATGAATTGGAGCCCAGGGGAATATTAGGGGCTTGGGTTACTATACGTATGCATTGACTCATTTTTGTATCTGCTTTTCAAGATTGTTTAATTGTGTGTCTGTGTTTGTGGGGTTGGAGGATATTTTTTGTTGCAGACGGAACAGGATTATTTAGATCTATGGTAAGGCTCAAAACAATTGTTTGTGCGTTCTTATTTGGTGTAACATTCAGTAACATTTTTTTCTTCATGGCTTTGAAATCTGGGCATTTTTGCTGCAGGCAGTTATTCAATCTATTGCCATTTTTCCCCATACCCTCATATTTGAAATCAGTTGTTTGACTAGTAAAAAACAGTTCTCCTGAAACCTGATTGCATTAAAATCTGGTGCCGTAAAGGGAATGTTTAAATCCACTTTGTGCTCCTTTAATTGGGAAATGCCTGGGACACAGAGACTTGAAATTGTTCTTTCAAGCCAAGAACATGGTTGCTGTTTGTCTGGCACAGCGGTGATGGTTCCAAACATTTTTGTGAATTCAATCAAGAGACAGCCTAGCAAGGCCAGAAAAGCAAGGGGTGAGAAGCTAGCAATGAGATAAAAGTGAGGCGGGGGAGACCTGCAGCACAACTAATTTGCAATTAGCATCTCCCTGCTCCACTGTTGTCTGCCCGTCATGCAATTCCAAAGGAGGCAGAAAAAATTTGGTTTGAAAGGATGTTACGGATGGCTGTAGAAAGCTGTCAGGGCTACAAACAGACAGAGACGCGTCTGCGGTGCCGGCAGAGGAGGAGCAGGTCGTGCCCTGTAAGCTTCTGCGGAAAGAGTCATTTAGCACAGCTTGATGGGAATTGGGTAATGGCAGTATGTTTGGAGATTAGATTGAGGAGTAAATGATGGATGAACTGCATAGCCCGAAAAATACTGTATACTGCTGTCATGCCTGTGTTCTCAAGATCAATAACTGTTGTAACAGTGAGTAGTCGTCCCTTTACTATCACCTTTTCTTCCCTGCCACTTAACTCCTCATTGCATTCCTGTTGCTCACTGATGCAGTAGCACCTATGAAAAAAAGATGAAATAGCATAGATTGTATTTTAAACATGACTGGATATCCGTATTATTTTTTAAAGGATTACTTTCCATTCCAGTTTTCTAAACATCCAAATGGACCTGTGCATTTCTTGAACATAATAAAATGAGTGAGCCAATGCTTTTTTCCTCTTGCTTTAATCTAACAAAATTCCTTCTTCTCCCATACATTATTATTTATTCATGTCCCAACATTCCTGAGAAAGTGGGGTTTTTGATTCTGGCACTGGAGAAAAATGGACTCCAGGAGAAAGCTTACTGGCTTCTTCAAGCATTGAGTAAACCTACCATTTTCAGAATTCACAAGATAATATTTTTCGAATTGGATCATTTCTTGTATTGCCTCTTTTTGGACTGAAAGATGACCTATACTTGGGACCTTACTGGGCTTTTTTGTCCTAGAAAAATGCCTCAGAATCCATGCCAGACCCTTCTTCCCACAGTGGTCTGTAGTAAGGACAAAGAGATAGAGGCAGTTTCTGGACCTGTCTTCCCAGTGGAAACTGTGCCCATCAGTGTTGCCCATGTGGTTTCCCAGCCCTATATTCACTGTGTTCCTCAAAAGCTGCTGGTTTTGTGATAGCTTTTCATATAGAGGATTCAAAGAGCTGCAATTGCTCCATCATATGAGAATCAAACCAAATGAAAGAAGCCTCTCAGTCTATGGCTTAACTTCCTTTTATGCTTTGCTTTGGGCAGTATCCTCATTCTGTTTTAGCCACTACTTCACAGAGGAGCACCTCACTGCATATGCATTCAATCTGAAAAATATCTGTTTATGTCATCCCCTTAAGCATGTTCTGTGTCTGATGGCACTCACCAGTAACTTCCAGTGTAGCACTACTGCACAGAAAACCAGAGCCCCTTTTGATGCCTGGAAAATTTGGAAGGTATGTTTGAAAATAGATAATGTTGTGTGAGTGCAAATTATCCATTCATGGACGTGGGAGAAAACATGGCTGAAGGAGACTTTTCTGTACAATTCCTATAAAATCGTCTAGAGAAAGTAACCTTTCCAGGTAGAACTTACACAGCAAAAAGAACAAACTTGTACATGATGACTTTAAATTTTATAATAAATTTTGTATTACATTTTTTATTAAATTGTGGAATCTTTAAAGTGATTATCTTCAAACACTGATGCATTTCTAAAACTAGATTATTTTTGTACCTAATAAAATTCTAAAGAATTCAAGATTATTTTTAATGCTTAGTATTGCATTGCCTCATATTGCCTTTACACGAGGCTGTTTAGACTATTCAAACTGATTATGCAAGGTGCCTCTCTACTTACTCTTTCAAACCTAAATAAAATCTATCTTTCCAGAGGGTTTGTTGCTGCAAAAGACACAGGTTCACGCCCCTGCCTGACTTACTTTCCAGCCTTTCTCTTGCCCTGAGGCTACAGACCCTTTCAGTTGTGGTTCTCAAGTGACCCATGCTTCACACGTGGTCAGTGCTGAGGCTTTGCAGCGCATGTGGCATTCAGTGGGACCATCTGCATTGGAGTGCTGCCATATGTCTTAAAGAGAAAAGAAAAAGGCTTTGTGGTGATGCAGGGGCTGATGAATAAATCTATTTCCCTTGCTGTGAGAAACCAGTCATTGCCAGCCAAAGGCATGGCATGGCATGACTTAACTCCTTATATACACAAGCACAGACTCATTCAGGTGGAAGGGGCGTTGGGGGTCTGTAGTCCAACCTTCTGCTAAAAGCAGGGCCGACACTGGTTTCAGACTGGGTTTCCTAGTTTTTTTTCTGGTCTGATCTCAGAAATCTCCAAGAATGGAGACTGCACAGCCTGCCTGGGCAACCTGCTCCACTGCTTGGCCATCCTCCTGGTGAAAAACTTTTTCCTTTTATCCAGTCTGGACTTCACTTAATCTTGACTTGATGTTGTCAGTCATCCTTCAGCCTCTTCATTCTGTCTTTTCAATAAGCTCTTTGTAGGTACTGGAAGGCAGCCATTTGGTCCCCCAAAGCCTGGTGCCATTCCAGGGTAAGCAAGGCCCCACAGCCGGTCCTCACCTGTGATCCAGCCTCCATCTCCATTCATGCACCATCATTGCATTCTCCACACCTATCCAGTTTATCTTGAGTTCTTTTTGTTTGTTTGTTTTTTGCTTTCGTTACTGATTTCTGTGCCCAACTACCTGAGGGTTTTTCTCTGCTGCTAACATTTCAGATCAGCTCTGTCATTACAGAGAGCATAGTTGTCTTTTTTTTTTTTTTTTTTTCCCAAAAATTGTGGCTGACTAGACCCAGCAAGTTGAACTGGACCATGAGCTGCACCAGCACAGTGCAGAACCTTTAAAACCAGGAGTGCTGCATGGAAACCAGAGCTTCCAAAGTTTAATGAGATGTGTATAAGATATTCTACCAGAGTATGCTCTGGGCTTTGGAAGAGTTAAATTTCCTTTGGCCATAACGTCACTATATCCTGGCTTCACCATAGGTGTAGGGGGTGATAGAAACAAAATAGGAGCCTGACTTCATTAAAAATGAGAGATTGAAACTTTGTACAAGAGCCAATAGTATGTGTTCAATGATTTCCTTGTAAGGCCAGTTTTATTCAGGGACTAGAAGGATGCGGGTGGGTCAGGAAATCTGTAGCACAAATTCTTTACCAGCCGAAACAGGGTGACAACAGACAAGGTGACAACGCCAGTGTACCCCTGTGGAGAAAATTGCTTAGCATTTCAAATAATTTAATTTTCTTTAATTGTGAAATCAAAGTATATCAATCAAGGGTGAGAGAGGACTCAATAAATTTAATCATGAAATGCTAAATTATGGCTAGATGTAGGATTAATTTTCTTTTCAATTTCAATTTTGATGACACAGATGAGTCTGGTGGCTATGATGCATCAGCTAATTCCTTATCAAAGTGATAGTTTTAATGGCACATTATTTCTTGTGTTTTCTACTTGAAAAATGTTACATGCAAGCAAAAAAAATAATAATTTTTGCAATTTTGTAGATTTCCATTAGCAGACAAATATATATTTGAATTCAATCAGGAGATGGTCTTGTGAAGCTTGAAACTGACCTCTTTTATTGTAGAGTGTTATATTTCTTGATCATTTTAGGCACACTTGAGAGCGTACTGGAAATACCATTGCCTCTACTGTCATTTTATTTCAGCTTTTCAAAGTATCTCTGCATAGAAGTGTTTTAATGGGAGAGCTTGCTTGTGATATTTTGTCTTCAGAATTTCTTTCCCTGGGGAAACCTGTTAGTCTTTTAAAATGGCATTATAACTTGTTCAATAACCAGCTTGGGAGTTGGAGGAAATCTGTGAGGAAGGCTGAAAGGAGGAGAGCCTTCTGGTGTAGTAATTTACTATCTGCATGGGGAATGCTGAGTTCATACAAAACAGCGTATTATTCTACCAGTGCTAATAATGCATAACATTTACCTTGTCTTGCATTTTAAAAATAATGTGTATGTAAAATCAGTCCTCACAGCATCCTGTGAGAGAGAAGTATCAACGTTACAGTAATCCTCATAATGTATTAAATGAGAATAATGAGTATTTCAAATGGAGAGCTCAACAAGAGGTAGACGTTACATGTTTCTAACTCTGAATTCCCTAGCAGGTTTTGTTGATCATCGCAGCCATCTTTCTCAGCCCATGTATTTATGTTATCTTTGCAAAAGTGTTTCTTATCAGTCTGATTTTTCAATTTTCCTATTTTGCTGAAAATATACTTCAGAGTTACCGTATGTGGTTATACAATGGTTTGCTATGTAAAAGGAGAGTATGTGTGACTCCATCTGTCTGTCTGCCCACATGAGAAAGGGAGAGGGAAACGATAGAGCTCTCTGCAGCAGAAATTCCCAGACTTTCTGGCTTACAGTTCAGATTTTGGTCGAGTTTTCTCTTTTCAGGCTTCTGCCCAAACACACCCTTCGTCCTGAACTCCAGCCTCAAGCACAGCACAAGCTAGTGCATTTTTGTCAAGTTCTCAACTTTATTTAGCAACCGACCACGTAACACCTGACCAAACTGAGGTTTGGTTGTGTAGGCAGTGTAGTTAGCTGAAGATGAAGATATGCTTGCTGTTTTACTAAAAAGAATAATTGTTGCATTAGTACTGATATAGATATACTTTATTGGCAAAGGCTCTGATCTTGCAACAAATTCAGCTGCACTGCTGTAGAAGCACTGTGGGAAATCCTCTGGTGGCATGGGGAAGCAGGAGCTTTAAGCATGTTTAAAGAGACAGAATTTTACTTAGTGGCTTATAGCACTGAGGTTTCTCTGAGGCATTTTGTGTCTCAGAGATACTCTGCATCTACCTACGTGTATCTTTTTTTTTTTTTTTTTTTTTTTCTGTGAACCATGTAGAGTCTGTTAGTTCATGCAGCAAATGTTTGATTGAAAGTGCTCAAATAATTGATGGATATATTGCATGTGCAACAACCTGTCAGACTATTGAAATATAATCTTTTCCATTATATATTGCTATATTTCATCACTTTCTAACAAACAGACTCTAGCTTGTACAGGATGAATAAAATCCTCTTCAAAATTATTTATGCATATTTCCCACTATCTTGCTGACATACTGTGTCTCTGCTCCACTACCAGCTCACACTTTTCTTTCTCAGCTCGGCTTCTTTATCCTTGCTCCAATGGTGAGTTTGTTTACTCAGGCTCTTCAGCTATCAAAAATTCTCTCTTATGGCTTCCTTCTCTCACAACCCTGGAATAACATTTTATCTCCAGACCTTACTTTAAAGCTCTCCTTGTGTCAGTGCTTTAAATTGTCAATGATGATGTTTAATAAAGACAACTGTTAAATAAAATATATATATATACTTCATGAATTCAAGGACAAATTACACTCCCAGGTGATTCTGTGATTATTGTTTTTACTTTGAATGAGACTTTGGTTCTTCTTAAATATTTTTTAAGAAAACTTCTCTTGTTACTTAGGTGCATTTAATTGTTGAATAGTGATGTGATGAGTCATTTTAGTGTTAATCCACTTCAGTGTAGCAGCCATCTCTATCCAAATCAGATTATAAATTTGGAAAATATTTTGCTTCAGGACTTGCACTGCTGTGAACAACAATATGCAGTGCAGACTTCCAGGGTCTGCAGGGTCTTCCAGGGTTCCAGGGAACTTCTAGTACTGTGATTTACCTACAACACCTCCATTTCTTCGGGAGATGGGAGGGAGGCAGTAGAGGTGTCCCTACATTTCCTATGCAGTGAATCTCCTGGTTACAAGGAAAAACGAAAAAGGTCTGTATGCTTCACAGTACTCTGCAGGGGATTGTGTCCCTAGGACTTCTTTTGATATCATGGCTAGCATCTAGGCTTGTTTCCCGTATTTTATTTTTATTTTTTTTGGACAGGTATTTCCCAGTTCATGGCCTAAGATGGATCATAGTCAGCCAGATTCAGTCCTGACAGCCTGCTTGAAAATCGTATTGTACTGTGGATTTGAAATCCACAGTACATCCATCTTGCTGTGTCAAAGTCACAAATTTCATGTACAGTTAACTAAAAAAAATGAGAACTCAAAAGGTTTGTTGCTGCTTCACCTGTTATCTGCATAGTTTTTCTTTCCACTTGCACAAATATGTGTTAAAAAATGCTTCTCCCTGCTGCACATCTATGAGGCACCAGAGAGGAACCGACCTCAAAATTTTACTTTCCTTTGTTCTGCAGACAATGTTAGTTTCAATCAAATTTTACTCAGAAAAAAAAAAAAAAAAAACCTTGATTATTTGCTCTGAAGGTTAAATCTCCATTTTCATAGGAGATTTCCTACATGGTTTAAGTTGCCAGCCAGTTTTATCAACAGATTATTTTTTTTTTTCCCAGAGCTCTTTTACTATGACCATCCAAACTTAGCATTTGTTTTTAAGAGTCTTGCCAACTTGTGAACAAAATTCCAAGTGTGAAAGTACAGAATTGATTTTCTAAAAACTTGGCTCGATTTTTGTCTGACTTGTGTTCCATAAAAAGAGCTGAATATGAAGTTTCTAACTTCAGCCTTTTTTTTTTTTACCTTTGAGATGTTAGACTGCAAAAAAAAAATAATCAGCACTTGCAGAGAATCTTTGTTGATAAAGGTGTAATCAAAATTGGATTCTTCCTGTCATACTTTTGCCAGTTCTGTAAAAACAAAGATCATTATACTGCAGCTTCTTAATGGCATATATTCCTTCAGCAAGTGTTAAATGTATGCCTTTCTTCATCATTTTAAACCTCAACTCTTTTAATATGGCATATTTAAACTTCCATTTAGAAATGATGTCAATTAGTTTCAAGTGTTTCTTAACAAAAATTGCAGTAGACAATCTAGTAAGAATTATGTGCACCGTCATTTGACAAACAATATATAATAAGCTTTTCATTTTATATCTGCTTCTGGCTTGAAAATGCCTCATCAGGTAATTACAGTCTGTTTCCTCTACCAAATCACCTATTAAAAATTGTAAATAATGTAGGCTTTGAAAAAAAAGCAAGGCATGAAGCAATATCATTGTTCTAGTCACACCTAACCCAACTTTCCTGTGCTGGCTGAGATTTATATATGCGGTATTTCCTTTGTGGTTACTATCTGAAGGGCTCTGAGAGGAGCTGCAGGGTTGGCTTTGCCTGGGGCTGCTGATCCTCCATCTGAGTTGCCAGCCATGAGTCCCAAGGGAACAATGCCAGAATGAAGTGGAGCTCTGCTAGCATAAAACTTGGTGTGTGCAGAGGACCGTAGTCTCACGCACTACAAGTAGCTCCAATCTGTAGACTTCTGTACTTGCTTTCCTCTAGTGGCATGAGTAGTCCCTTGGGGGTGCTTTACAGACTTTGTGTTAAGTAGATCTAAATGTCTATGCACAGTTGTGTCCAGTTGCGCAAAAATTGTGCATATAGATAATATTTCATATGTGGTTTCACAGTCCAATATCCTTAATTTGCCCTGTTTTCAGAAGTCTGTAAATAAAGCAGCTCAAAGGTACGTAGCTAGTATTACCAAGATGCCTGAACAGGCCTGTGCAGCAGAATAAGAGCAAGCCTTTTTACCATGCATTAGGTGACTTAGTACATTGTTTTACAAGAAGCATTTTAGGACATACAGAAATATCCTAGCTGGAACTTCACTTCTGGATATGAAAATATCATTTTGATAAATTGTCTGTAGAATTTTTAAAAGCACTTAATCTGATTTAGTCTGCACATTTAGTCTTCATTAACAAGGTGAGCTCTTATTAACCCAAGATCCCATTAAAAATTACATAATCCAGCTGGCTGGACGATTGAATCCTTGGACACTGACATTAGGATATCTTGTACGCTAGAAATCTGTGTTTTCATCCAGTTGGCACTGACAGGTTTGTGGGTGGCCAAACGTGGTCTAGCCATATTAATATGTTAAAAAAAAAAAAAAAAAAAAAAAAGTTAAGGTTGATCAGTCACCTTAGATAGTTGTGTGCCTGTCATAAAACCCAAATCACTTGTCTACCAAATTACCAAACCCAAATTACTTGTTTTCATGAAAAAGTTGTCTGTTCTAAAGAGCTAAATTTTCTGTCTCAATAGTAAACTCCAGGCTGCTGATGTTAAAATCTGTAACATGAAAAATAAAGGAAACAGAGGATTGATATAGATGCAGGTGGACATGTATTCAGAAGAACACAAAATTAAATTTTATCTAACTAACGTGTAAGAGCCACTGACTCTGACTATAAGTTATTTATATCCAGGGTGACATCTCCCTTATCTAGAGAGCAGAAAGGGAAGGGAATGGTTCCTTTGGGGCATGGGGTAGAGATCAGGTCTGCTGTTTAATTCCTTGCAGGTTTGTGTTCATGTTGCCAGCTGTTACTGTTGTGAAATGTATTCCTGGTTGCTGTTCCCTTGTGGTCCAATCTGCGGCCAACCTATTTTGGGTGTTGTTGGATCAATGCTGCTTCTAGAGTGGATCAAGGCAATGTGTATAAACTGTCATTGTGTGTAATAGAGCTTGTGTGGTTGTACCAGACCAGGCACGTGACTAGGATGAAGGTAATATGCACCAGAAAGGCCACTGAGGCTAATGAAGAAGGAACATGATGTTATTTTCTAATTGTCTGTGTTACAGCAGCCCACAGCAGAACATAAATAATCCATTGTTGGCACATGGAGTTGCCAGGTCGAGCTTACGGCAAGGCATCTTTGCTAGAGGAAATCTGGGAGAAAGCATCTGCTTTCCTACTGTCCTCATCCTTCCTAAGAGTAGAAGCCTAAGCCTGTAGAATACTAGTCACTCTGTGATTCCATGGACGTTTCATTGAAAATGTAGTCCAGATTGCAATAGTCTTTGCCTCGTGGCTCCAGAAGGCATGTTAGAACGTAATAGTCACCCAAACTATTATGCAGAGTAGTTTGCATGTTGACTCTCTCTATACAGTGCCCAGAGTAGTACTGCAGAATGGTTAACCTGCTATGCAGCTCTGCACACCTTTAAGTAATAAAACCTTAGTTGCATATTGTTAAGCGAGAAATTACTCTTCTAGAAGACAAACTAGGCTGCCTAATGTGATAGAAAGAACTGTAGTCTAAGATCAGATTTAAAGATTCGAGGGGGCACTGAGGTATGTCTAAGCAGAGGCAGAATGCACATGACTATGTAATGGTAGGTCTATCCTAATCTGAGAAGTGATTTTTTACTGGAACATTTCAGATTAACGTCTCTGTGCTCAGGCCCCTCTTCCCAGACTGAATTGGCCTAGCCTAACTGTTGCTTCTTATCAGCCTACTACCCCTGTATAATGCCAAGCTTCCAAAAGGGCTCTCAGCCTGTCCTTAGAGTGCTCAGATTGTTTTGAGGGGATTGAATAACAATTTTTTTGGGGGGGGGGTTCTCTCCGTTTCTGATATTTTTCAAAGTCACTAAGGGGGATTCAGGAGAACAGCCCTGCCACCTGGTCAGAGCTGCAGGGAAGCACACCAGTCTGTTGGCAGACTGGCACAAAACTGAAAATAAAGAGAAACTCATTGAGAAACTCATTGACTGTGTATCTTCGGTTTAGGTGCAGGTATGAAAAAAAAAGTACTCAGGTGGAAAGTGGGTGATCAGAAATGAGCTAGATCAATTAAGTTGGAAAAAAAAATGAGATTACCCTTTTCATTTCACTATGGGGAAAAATGATTAGCATTACAGAGATGTAGTTCAGTCTAGTCTTAGAAATAAACAGCTGCCTGTCTACTGGTGTGTATGTATGATTAAGAAAACAACTTTTGTTAGTTGCTGCAACTGATGTTTCTGTAAGTTTGTTCAGTGCTGGCCTTAAAGAGTCACAAATATGTTTTAAAACACTGTTATTCTTCATTCTCTCTTCACTGATCTTGAACCTTGGTTCCGCTCTAGCAGGAGGCACAACACCTCCATAACAATATGCTATGGGACAGCTATAATGAAATAATAATAAAAATTACTTTGCATTTTCAGTTGCTGTTATTTGAAAGTCAAGTAGACACAAGCTGATGGCAGCACTTCAAATTTAATGCAGAAGTTCACTCTTCTCTAAAACAGTAAGATGAACAAATGTTAGGCATTATTTCCAGCCTAGAAGAGATGAAAACACCAGAGTAGCATTTGTAAACATGCTTGGAAGATGATCTAAAGATGTTATTGTCTTAGTCTCAACCCCTTTTTGCACTAATTTTGTAATAGCCGGATGATTTATGGAGAAAATATCATTTGGCTTTTATGTTGTGAGCAACAGAAGAATGATTGCTTCTAAAGTGTTGCTGTTTAGTGAGATATTAATGGAGGGATAATCCATTTACATTTTTACAGCGGAAGTTTTGTAATGCTGTTGGGATTCATTTATTCTCTGCATTTGCAAAATAGCCTCTACTGAAATAAGCTGCAGTAATTTGCTGTGGAGGAATATAGTAGTTTGACAAAAAAAAAATAATAATAATAATTCAAAGCTCCATAGCAATGTCCTGCTGTTGAAATAAGCAGTTGCTTCTTAAATAAATGTTAAATATTTTTTAACAGACACCTTATAAAGAGGATCAGAGTTGTAAATTCCACGTGCTGTATATTAGGTAAGCAGCCTGTATACATTTTAGCTATGTGGCTTTTGTTGATCTGCAGTGGGCAGTGAGATGCATAAATACAAGTAACATTTCACTTTATATTTATCTTCTCAGTAGAAACTGTGTGCAGGTTCTGCCCTATCCCACCTAAATTCTCTTCTAGGTGATCAGTGGTTTGGTCTAATCTGCCTCTGTCATACAGTCCTGCTAGGCAAAGCCCTGAGATTCCCATTACTTTGTGCAAAGAATGCAATTTTCATTTACAAATGAGTATTGTATTCCTCTACTGCCTGTCCTGGCACTGCAGGAACTAGAAAGTGATTATTTTGAACTGTAGACAGAGACCTGCTTATGTTTTCAGCTGCTCAGGTAACCTTTGCAGAAAAATTGGGACAGGGAACGAGGGAATAAAGACGGTCTGACAATGCGCATCTGGTCAGGCGGCGTATTGGTAGTTGGAGATGATGTACACTGAGAAAACACACATGCAGACAGAAATGTAAGGCAGCTGACCAAGTGGTTGGGTGCTTCAGCACTAAGAGGAAAAGAAGCTGGAACAGAAAAAAAGTCCTCTATTGAACTGACCCCATTATTAAATCTTAGAGCAGTTTGTTTCTTTCAGATCTTTTTCAGTATGGAAACATTTGAATTGATCATAATTTGACTCATGTAGCCTGCCCTGCATATTGCCTTGCTATATGACACATGTATTTTATTGACTGTTGGCCTGCATACTCTGTGTATACGTGCATGTGTGTAAATTGCAGACAAAAGAAAATTATTTCTCAACTCCCTTTTTTTGTATTCAGCTGCAAGGATTGGAGAAATAACATGATGTTGGCTGGAGTCATGCATGGTGTGGCTGTATGTGAACTCTGGGCTCTGCAGCTCTGGGAGCTCTTGTGGCCTCTCTGAAACACACCGCTTGCTGTGGCATCAGTTAGTGAATAGAAGGCACATGCTAAAATTACACTTTGCAGACTTAGCTGTACAGTGTGGGATTGTGAACAGTGCCTGGAGCAGCACAGGCTTCTGAAGCTGTAACAGAGGAAAAAACTCTGCTTAAGTTTGCTTCTTTTTGATGCAGACCCCATGAAGTACTGGGCACCACACCCCCCTCTAAGAGAATGCAAAGCTAGTACAAGCCTACAGATTTTTTTCTTTGATAGATCAGAAATAAACATCTTATACAGCCTGTTTTCTTAAAACCTGTTATAGGCAGCAACAAATGGCTACCATTTGGATTCCTACATCCAATTTCAATCAACTGGATAAGGGGAGAGGAAAAGGGAAACTATGTGTTTTAAAATAAGTTTAGCAGAGGAGAGATCCGTTACCCAAATCTGGATGTTCTCTGAAAGATGACGTTTTGTTATAACCCGTTAAGTCAGTGATTTCAAAGCAAGCTAACACTAGGTAAAATTCTGTTGTCTATGCTGTGCATGGAGATCAGAAAGGACCCCACAACTGTGTTTTTGACCTTAAGGCTTCTGAAATGCACCCTTAGGAGCAGCTGTTTGTAGGACAGATAGTGGTCTAAAACTTCCTCGCATAATCAGAAAACCTTTTCTAATGAGAAAGCATGGAGATGTAGGCACTGTGCAGGATGGGGCTCCACTCTACTGAGCTTCTCTCTTGAATGGCCAGAGCACACATACAGCTCCAGCAGGCGAGAGTTGACAAGAGGGTTGCAGAGGCCAATAGAGAGAGGATATTACTTATGCATCTTCTTATAATGCACTGCTTGTAAACTGCAAGTACATCTGGAAGAGAAAACTTGTAACAGCCTATATTACTTGTGTAAGTATGTTCTTTTTAACTGCAAAATTTAGGTAAGAGAAATACGTTCTTGAAAAACACTCCTGTAGCAGGGATTGCAGGAAGCTGTGATAGCTTTCCATGTACAAAGAAAAAAGACATGAAACAAAATTTAGATTAATCATCCTTCAATTATCCTTTGAAGTGTCTTTAAATCATCATTTTAATATCAAACTCACATTGAACCTGATTTACATTCACTTGCAAACTTCAAATATGAAGTCCCTGACTAATTTCAGGGTGAATTCTAGATGGGAGATGATATGTCCCTGAAAGGTATCATTCATTTTCACATTTAATACTTACTCAGAAATGGAGCCAAAACATTATCTTAATGCTCAAACAAATTTTGTCGATTACAAAAAGGGCTTTAGTCAACTGGATTGTAGAGAAACTGTACTGAGTTAGGGGTTATTCATGGGGAAATGTGACGGGTTAATCCTAGTTTTCACTGGGGAGACTTACTGGCCATTTACACTGTTGTGTGTGAACTTTTTAAATGTACAGTTTCCTAATTTGAAGGTCAGAATTCAAATCAAGCTCATTTTCCTGAAAGGTAATTTTCAGGTGGAAAAAATAAAATATTTAAGAAAAATTTGAGAGTGATAACATAAAACAAACTGGAGGTTCAGTTAAGGTCACACAATTAATTCTAAATTCCACAATGCAAGATTATCATTTGCAGGAAAAAAAAATACACTAAGAAAACTTATTCTGAATCCAAAACTCTCTAAAGTTTTGCTTTTTTCTTTCTGATTTTCTCTGTCCATCCTGGGCTCAGAGAAGACCTTCAAATATAAGCTGTACTGAAGCAACTGTATCCAGCAAAGTAAGTTAACCTGAAATGACTCTAAAAGGAATGATAAAAGGAATTGTAACAATCTCTATAAAATAAACCAGAAGGAAGAAAAAGAAATAACTTTCTTCAGGGAGATCAATAATGAGTAGGACTCATGTTTTCTAAAGACCCCAGGAACCAGCTCATAATTAAACTTGTTAAATACTGCTGGCACCAAAAAGACTGATTTATTTTTTTTTCCCCAGAAGGCTGAAGAGCAGCAGACCTCTGACAATGAAGACCTTTAAAAAAAGTCAGTTTTGACATCTGTATCAAAGACATGCAGGGAATCTGTTAATTAGTTTGACAATCTCATGATGAAATGCTTTATCTTGGGGTCTTGATGTTGGAGACATTTCAGCCTGTATCTTCAGTCAACTGAAGAGGATAGGTTTCTCCTTTTCTGGGTCTAGTATCTTGAACTTGCAGGAAGTCCATGTGATTTATTTTTCTATGTTCAGCTGGTGCCCTGTGCAGTATTCTTCCTTGGAGGCTTGTGGGGAAGAAAAGACATTTGCTAAGTGGCCATGAAGAAGTGGTGACCTCTGTTTGGGAATTGTGGTCAACTACTGATCTTTAGCAGACAATTGCTATATAGCAACAAATATGAGACATTAGGTAGTTGTGTTTTCATTGAGGACAAGGCTTTCAGTTGGCTAGATTAATCTGTGATGATGAACTGTGATGAAGCTGCTAATGTAAAAGAATACAACAGCACCTATCAGTGTCACCTTTATCATTCATAGACATGTACCAAGTGAAAAAAAATATCTCATCTCACCGGTGCCACAGCAGTGTTCATCTGGAGATGAACAAGGAGAGAAAAATCATACTTTTTATTGTATGCAGTCCTTTTCCCCGAAAAAGTTTCACCGGTAACTTGAGCACAACATTATCTAAACCCGAGATGTTTTTTTTGTTTTGTTTTGTTTTAAACTGTCTGCATTTCTCCATTTTGTCTTGTGTTTGATGAAACTCTTCTGCCTGTGCCTCCCAGGCTGACATAGGAGAAACGAGCATCAGTGAGAGATCACGGTGTTATGACTGGTATTTTCTTGTGTCTCCTCGCTCTATAACCCCCTAGAAGTATATGAAACAACTTGGGCATATTTGAAGCTCTCTTTTCTCTTACTGTTTAACTGTGATGTCAGAACCCTTTCTTAGAGAACTGATGTAATAATTAACAGCTTTAGAAAATCAGGGCTTACTTACAATTATTAGAAATATTCACTACCCTTAACACTACACAAGCTTTTGGGGAATTGTGGTGCATTCTGATGAGTGTATTTTATTAACAAGATGCTTCATATTTTAATGGGCTATTTCTATCAGGCAGTTGAGGTGCTGTTATGGTAGTTACTCAATTTTATGAAGTTAAACAATAAACATTAAAGTGAAAACCTCAGGAAAATTGCCAGAGTGCAAAATAGATCTGTCCCTTGGCAGATTTAATTTACTCTCATTTTCAAACGTTTTTCTTCTCATTTAGTAACATGCATTTTGCTATTTTGAGCAGAGGAAGATAGACTTTGTTTTGAGCCTTTAGGTCCAAAGGCACAGAAAGGAGTGATCTGTTTTCTCCAGGGGGTGACAAGCTTTGTTTTCAATTAATCCAAGCTTTTGCAATATGAGGGCTGTTGCTGATTCTACACTTGAAATCTTTGAGGCTGAGCCATAGTGAAGTTGAGCTGGGAAGCAAACCACTAAGAAACCTGGAATGGTTAAGTTAGAACAGTTGTTCATCTTTTGTGTTTTCTGCATTTACCTACTTTTATAGACAGTACTGACACTTTTTTGTGATTATGAAAAATGAAGTTACTCATTTAGCTGTAGTCTCACTCTTCCATGTGCATGAATCTCAGCAAGTCAGTGTTTTGTTTGTGCAGAGCATGGGAAGTAAATACATAGCCGTGGGGGCAGATATAGCCCATTAATTCTTTTTACTTTCACCTAGCCTTTGGGCACATAATTATTTTTCACGTGTTACTGTCGGAAAACCCTAAGCTATGTGATTAATGTGAGTCTATCAAAGCTGTAGAAAGGCATAGTTAGTTCTCAGGAAAGAACAAGACCTCCATTCTCCAAGGTGGAATATAAATCATGTGGGCAAGGAGGGAAGTCAGGCTCCACATTATGGTAAGCATAAAATTTCTAGGCAAGAAACTCTACTGCTCTGTGCAACTGCTACTACTCAAGCTATGAGCCCCAGGCACAAAAGGCTTAGTTTCATGGCACAGATGGCAGTTCATCTGCCCAGACAGCTGGGCTATTTCACCCTTGGACCTGTTCTACGAGAGGTCTTCAAAAAGGGTTAAGGAGTAATAGGGTATGGGCTTAGCTGTTTAGTATGTGCGCTTCTCCCAGTTGCTTATTTGCCAAAGACTCAGTACCAGTGTGTTTTCTTCTGATGTCTTTGCTTTGCTTCCAAAGCACAGAGACGGAGTGCTAGTAGTCGTGTTTTGACCCTTTAAAAATTTATATTGCCATATATACTTTTTATTTGAAAATGTTTAAAGAACATTTAAATGTTCTTAACTATTAAAATATTTAAAGAATAATTCTTAAAAATATTTAAAGAACCTTGGAGAAAGGCATGGTAACCGTCCCTGTGGTCAGGAACATTCCCATTCCCCAGTCAAGCTGTCTGAGGGATGGACCAACGCAATGAACTGAGTACCTAACCAGCTGCCTGTTGCTGGTGGCTCTAGAGACAGCTGAGGCCTGCAAGGCCTAGCTTATACCCGGGGCTGCCTGGGAGTGTCTGGGCCTTCCCTGCAAAAAGCAAAGTTGCATTCAGCAGTTCTGTTTCTGAGCAAATAAATGTATCTGGGCCTGAGCTGCTGATGTGGGACCAGCTCTGATATCCTGCTGTGTGTGGCACAGTTAACTGCAGCTCCACTTTTTGTTGGGATCCCTGACTGCAGCCATACCATCTGAACCCTTCAGCTCTTGGACCGAGCAAATTGCTAAAAGCCATGTCTGTCTGCCTGGCCCAACACAGGCATTTCTGCAGCCCTCATTAATTGATCTAGTGGGTCACAATCTTGTTTCATGCACATAAGTCCTGTACATGTCTCTGCCTCTTGGATCTGACTTGTTTTAGCTATTTAGTGGTGGTGGTTTTTGCTCCCTGTGTGTGAGGAGAATCCTTCCAGCTCCGGGCCCTTAGTCTGGGACTTGTTGAGGGCTGTAAAGATGAGGAAGAGGATTCTGAGTAGAAAGGGGAATCCCAGTATCAAAAACTGGTTTACTGTGTGGAGAGTGGTAGGGACAATTCCCCTGGCCTACAGAAAGAGGATCATCAGCAAAAAATACAAGACAGCATTTTAGAAGAGTTTGAAGCCATGATAGGAGTGGCTGCATTAGAATTAAATCCTTCAATACAGGATTTTTCATCGTCAGATAAAAGAAGGTAAAGTTTAATGAGTGCTGAGTAAAGCAATTTTAGCTATATCCAAAGCCTTTTAAGAAATAAAAGCAAATTAAAATAATAATAATAATAAAAAAAAAAACAAAAAACAAAAAACACTAGGCCTAAAATAGGAGAGCCAGTGTTGCTTGTTAACACTTCCCAATTCTTTGGGCTTGTTCTTGGGTTGCTTTTTTCTTCCTTCACTTGTTTTCCTTACTCCCCTGCATCAGGCAGTGCTTGATATCATCACCTTGTTGTCATATATGCTTGGGGAAACAAATTTGTCACAGCAGTTTCCTGTCAATACCCTGTCTTCAGTTAGCAGCATGTGCCTAGCTCGAGCACTGTAGGATGGTGTCACTTTTGCTGATAAAAACACACTCTTTTCATTATCTATTGAAGAATGAACCACACGCTGGCATTACTCAGATTTGGAAATCAAGTGTGCTGTCAGAGATTGAATTTGTAGCAATCATTTGAAGTCACAGTTTCAGCATATGCATAGGTTCTATAAGCCTTGATTTCTTGTGATTTCTATAAAAGAGAAAATTATCCACATTCAGAAAGATTTCTTTTACTCTGTGATTTTCAAGCCCAGGTTTTTATTTATTATTTACATGTAAATATATATATATATAATCTATGTATTTTAGATTAATATCCTCAGTGTAATGTTGTACCTGCACATAGAAGTGGTGCCACAGAGAGCTGACAGCCTCTTTACTTTTCTCTCACCTGTTGCTTCATTCTCATTAGCATTTTACATTGCTTGGTGTACTGATGGTGTCAGAGAGGGTAATTGGTGTGATGAGACTAGTTATATCAGAGTTGTATGGTTGCTACCTGTACCAGACAGCTTTCAAAGAGGTATTCCCTAAGTGGGAATTTAAGATAGAACTGAATCATCAGTAGGTGAAATGGTAGTGCTGTTTAGGTGATGTATCCTAAGAGAAACAGGTACTTAGAGAAGCGTAAATTACAAGAACTAAGCAAATGAGCATCTTAGTCGAATCAGTCAAGGAAAACCATTGCATAACTATAGTATGAAAACAGTGAATGTAACCTTGGAAATAGTTTCACTAAGCATTGTATCAGAGGTCACATATGACACTGTATGGAAAGCAGATATTCATTAAATCCCAGAGCAAATGCTGCATCAAGAGGATGGAGGCCAAAGAAGAAAATATACATTTGTCTACATATGTAGATCCAACATAAATCTTTCTGGCCATGTTTGCCACGTCTAAATTGGAATTAATGTGATTGCTGCTTTTTTTTTCTTCCTTTTTTTTTTCTTTTTTTCTTCCTTTTTTTAATAATAATCACTGTCTGTGTTGAAACACTCAGCTTGTTTTTTTGCCATGTGGGAAATTCTTCCTGAAACTAAATTATGACATTCAATTTAGCTGCAAGTTCAGGTTTTGTAATGCAAAAGACCAATAATGATGTTTTCATTTGTTTGTTTTAAAGAGATGTCTTTTTAGACCAATACAAAGGCTGAACAGAGATTAGATAAACTGGGCCCATGATCTGAATCAACTACCTCAAAGATCTGATGGACCATATTGAAATTGATTGTTGGTAATAGCTATGAAGGAGGCTGTGTGACACACAGTAGGTCATGGTAATGTGAGAATGTGAAGGATCTTCAGCCTGTGCTGAAGTGCTCTGAGGAAGAGGAAAGTTGAGGTGAAGAGAGCACAGAGTGAAGAGCCAGGAGACAAGTTCAGGGTGAGATGGTCCAACCACAGCTGCAAAAAAAAATCTGAATTCCCAAAGGGCCCCTGTTTTGGCATCTTCTGCAGCTGTTCCTACTGAATGGATTTCTTGGCTTTGTCCTCCCTTCCCTGCAGTCCATCTAGAGATACCACATCTTACTTTTCTGCAGAATCTACTGCTTTAGAGGTGGGTGGCCAATTTTGTGCTCAATTTCAGAGCAGAATGTACTCCCTCAGCCACTTCTGCATCTCTTCCCCTGTCCTGGCTTGGTATTTGTGAGCTATCTGATAACATTTGCCTCACCAGGGGACTGGCCCAGGCTTGATGATCCAGTGAATTTAGTATTAATGTGGAAGTGCTGCAGAGGTGGCACAACTGTGGGAAGATGGGCTGGAGTGTGTTGTTTCTTTGTGCACTGTCAGCAGTACCATTTTCTAGTGGCAGGTTTGTTGGGAAAGATCTGTGAAAAGACAACACAAATGTTAAAGGCTCCAGGAGGAGCCTGGCATTTAGCAAAATGTCTTTCCTTGAAAACTGACAAATTAATAAATGATGGAATCAAAACTGGAATCCTGCAGTGTCACTTCAGAGTTGGTGGTAGGAGCAGAGCAGCACTTTAACACTTTGCCTGAAGGGAGTGAAAAAAACAACACTGTGAGTTAAAAGAAGAAACACTCATCTGGTAATTGCCTGATGCAATATTCTTGTCTACAATAAACTGCTTGTTACAATTTTCAGACTTCAGAAATGATCCTGGTTAAGTTCAGTTTCATGCTTGTGTGTGAAGTGGCCTGGTGTTCAAGACTGCAAAGTACCAGAAGTTGTATGGGTCAAGTCCTGCTTGAAAGTATAATCTGAAAACAAAGTAGCAAGGCAAATGTTAGGACTTACATACCTTTGATTAGCAGTACAGATGTAACAATAGAAGAAAGCAGTTCCCTCTGTTTCAAAGCCCACAGTGAGATTCTAGAGCTGCTTTTAAAACAAAATACAAAATCAAATATTTTTTTACTTGTAAAATGGAGAGCATTTGATTTTGAAGCCTTTAAGATGTGACCAGAAGGGCCCAGGATGCCATTTGAAACACTGAGGTAGTTCCAGGATTTAATGTTAACCTGTCTATCAGTAGTATGATACTACTTACCTGTCCCACATTGTGAAGATTAATTACAGATTGCACTGCACTTTGAATGTATCTCATATCAGGTGATGTCTGTTGTCTGAATCAAAAGTTTCAAAAAAGCACTGAGCACTATTTTGAGTTTGTTTTCTTTTTAAGTCATCTGGCAGCACCTTTCCAACCTACTAGATTGCTACAGGATAAGTTTATTGTAGGACAAAGAGAAGAGCAAGCTGTTTTGAGATGTTTTCAGTTCACTCAAGGCATTTTTTTCTTGCTATAACTTTAAATAATAATTTTGAACATGTTAAAAATTCCCGCAGTTTGTGAATAAATATTTGAAATGCTGTTCTTTATGCCATAAGCTCCTCAAGAAATGTTTATTCTAACAGGAAAGCTTAAAACATTTTTTTGCTTTGTCTTTCATCAAACCAAAACCATCCTTTTCCCAACATGTTGAGGAGCAGTTGTGCCTCTCAGCTGATCATAGGGGAACTGCTTTGGGGGACAGAGAAAAATAAAAGAAAGTAAATAAAAAAGGCTGCTAGCTGTTATGGGAGACTATAGAAGAACAAAAGAGATGCCCTAGAGATTAGCTTGAACTAAAATCTGTCACTCTCTGAAAAAAACAACTGTGCAAGTTCCAAAGTCTGCAGACAGATAAAGGAATAAGTGGACTGGCCTGACTAGTTCCTTTAGGAAAGCCTGGTCTGATTTGGACCAGTCTCTGTCTGAAATGAAACCAAAACATAGCAGACAAGCAGAATGTCTTATTAAACCCTTTTCGCAGTAACACATGACTGAATACCAGCTCTAGACTCAGAGTCCACCTTTGCTTCTTTATTAAGATGTTTGACCTAAGGTCAATGGATAAGTTCTTTTCAGCAATCCGTTGTGTGAGCAGTGGTCTGGTCTCCTAGGTCTGAGTGGAGCAGTTTCTTTCCAGAACAGAGTGCTTCCAGCAAATAAGGTATTTTGAGGTAAGCTCTCTCCCCTGGGACCAGTTGATCTAATCTGTTCTCTTTCCATCACTTTCATAGTCCCAGACTTTTATACTTGCTCACTTCAAGCTGTGATGAAACTAGTTCTCTTTTGTAGTGAACTTTGCTGCAAGTGTGCAGTAAGTGGCCCAGCCTGTCCATATTCCACTGTATCATTAGTACAACTTCTCAGTTTTGACTTTTTCATAATGAGAGTATTAAAAGGGAATTTCATAACACATATATACCATGATTTCAGGCTCCTGCTAAGCTGCTAGTATAGATTTTAATATGTTCAAAAATTGCATTGGCTGTTGCCTGCCCTACAGAATCACAGAATTTTCTAGGTTGGAAGAGACCTCAAGATCATCAAGTCCAATCTCTGACCTAACACTAACAGTCCCCACTAAACCATATCCCTAAGCTCTACATCTAAACGTCTTTTAAAGACCTCCAGGGATGGTGACTCCACCACTTCCCTGGGCAGCCCGTTCCAGTGTCTAACAACCCTTTCGGTAAAGAAGTTCACGATAATGTATAGTTGTTTGGATGTATGCATTAAGTGTGTCAGCAATTGTAACATTCCACTGGCATTTCTCAGATAACGTTCTACTTTTTTCTCCATTTAAGACCATTCCAGTCAGTTTTTGTGTCCAAAGACATGGTCTTTGTCAACTAGATGATACTGTTTTGTGCTAATGTCAGCAATCATATCTAAAGAGAGAAGAGATTAGGTGAAGTAGACTTCGGCTTTATAGTGGTATTTTATCCCTGTTGCATGTGCAAATACTCCAGTCCTCTGTCCCCACATTCTACCAACTATCCAGTAAATCACCTCTTCTATCTGAAGTAGGGAACTTTCAAGTGAAGGAAGGCTTTGGAGCTACTTCTTTCCATTTTCTCCCTCTGGGGCACAGGTAAATCCCCAGTCTCATGCAACTACTCTTAGTATGTCACAAAAGCAGATCACCTGGGACATGAGTAAAGATAAATCTAGGCAAAACAAATGTGTCAGTGTTCTTGTGTTTTTGAAAGCCACCTTTACTGCTCTGTTGTGCAGCACAAATTTTCCCTCCCTCCAGTGCAGCAGTTGAAAGAGGTGTTGCTATAACCCAATGCAATAAATTTTAGGAGGGAGAAAGAGGACAGCAAAGCAATAGGACCACATTGTTATTTCCTGTTTGCTTTTCTGAATGATGATACTCCAGGTATTTGTGTTCTTACTTGACTGCCCACATGCTGTGGTTTGTGTTGTACAGCCAGCAGACAAACCAGTTTTACGAGGTGCACCAAGGTTGCATTTGGTTATGCCATGCTTGTTCGCAAACCCTATTCCTTGTTCTTTTGTTTTTCTTTCTGAGTGGCACTTCTGTCACATTTTTGAACTAATATGATAGTCACAGACATTTTTGTAACCTGAAAACTTGTAGAGAATTTTAGTTCCTATAGAAAAACATGCAAATCAGGACATGTAAATTTGGATGGGGAGTAGTCCCTCTAAGTTAATACTAATTTAGGTGTTTCAGTGCCTGCCAGAAAGACTCCTCTTTTTCTCTTTGGATGGATCTTCCCCTTGACAGTTGTTCTAGCCAAACAGAAAATGCCATTGCTAAGAGGAATCCCTTTCCCCTTTCCACTGAACTGATGTGACATGATATTCAGTCTAAATAAATGCCATTAGCAAAATAAATCTTTCAGGGAAAACTGAAACACCTTCATGAAACCAGAAAGCGGTGACTCCTCAGAGGTTGGGTGGAAGATCAGCAAAGCAGCTGTTGTAGTTTCAAACACACTTTTCAGTGGGAAAGTCAAGCAGTGAGAGGGGATCACATGCAAATGCCTGCAGTGAAGGAAGGCACAGCCCATTGCAATGTCTGATGCGAGGAAGGTCTGCAGAATATGGGTTGCTGCTGGTATTATTTCACTTCTCCTCTAAGAACTATTCCTTTCTATGTTTTCTGGGGACTGCCAAAATTTAATTTTAATTTGGAGCAGGCCAGGAGACCTCTTCCTCTGTCCAAGTTAATTTGGAAGACTAAGCTGGAGGGTTTCAGATTCTGGTGTGTGGGTTGTTGCAGCAGAACCCAGGTTCGTCAGTCAGATTGCATGTGTGTTTGTTTATTGATAATGCTTTGAGGGAACATGGTAATGCTAACTGACAGATAGGCAGATCTCTCTAAATTTTACACTGCAGTATGAATGAGGAAGTCCTGCACAATAATTGGCCAGAAGGAATAGCAAGGTCTCTGTGGCCCTGACTTACTATACTAATTGCTATTCTTTCCCCTCAACTCTACTCCAGTACTTTGGGTGACATAACTTCTGCCAAGCCTCAGTTAAGTCATCTGTGAAACAGGGCTAATCAGATTTGCCTACCTTATGGAGATTAATTTATTAAGTTTATATTGCAAAGCAGTGTGAAGGCATAAAATGTTATGGAAATGTTGAGTAGTAGCCATGTTACATTAATTTTGTTTATTGAGTCCCATCACACATAATGTCAATGCACTTCTGCAAATTATGAAAGCACAAACTAATCAAAATATAGGCTTTTCTAATTCTGTTTTTATTTTGCAATATTTTTGCTAGTTTTCCAAATCAATACGAGCTGAGTAAATAAATAACTGGCATATCTTTTGTTTTGTAGTGCAGGCCATTTTAAAGTCTGCTCTGGAAGATGGCTTGAGAACTTCATTTTTTTCTGCTTCCTATCCTCTGATCATCTCACAGTTTTAACCCCTCTGTCCCTTGCTCCATCTTGCTCTTTTTTTTTTCTTTTTCTTTTTCTTTTTCTTTTTTTTTTTTTTTTTTTTTTCCTTCCAATGATTCAACTACACTTAATACTCTTTGGCCCAGGATTTCTATTTGCTATGTCTACATTTGATGAATTTGATTTGAATTTCACTGTGCCTTACCATCCTGACTGGTGGATATAACCAGTCAGGGGACTGAGTATCCACATGTGTAGACCCTACAGGGAAAAAAAAGAAGCCCTTTTAGTTCACCTTCTGGGGCACAGTGACAATTACAGGACAGAAAGTTCTGCTCTGCCATTCCTCATTGAGAACAAATGTGCTTTTGCAAAACCACAGCTAGGGAAGAAGGCAATACTTGGCAAAGAAGCTTCCATTAAGAGCACTTGCTGGAAATGTCTTCACATTGTTCCTGAAAAATACACTACAGGATACTGTAATCTTCAATTTGTATTATTTAAAATAGACAGAGAAAGAACTTTTCCAGGGGACCCAGGTGTCCTGTTGGGGAAGCTGTTGAAGGATACAGAAGCTCATCACAGCCAGAGCCACTCCAAAAGCAAAGCAATCCCCTAGATGATCCTTGAGTCCCAGAGGTGGGTTGTCCAAGAGAGGAAGGCATTAACGGCAACAACAGAAGGCATAAAGTCCAGTGCACAGAGAGTGCTATTCTTGGTCCCCAGTGTAGTGGCAGAATGTAATTAGGTGTTCCTGTAAGCAAACCATTTTCAAGCAGACCTATTTTGAGGTAAAAGAGAAAGTAGATGGAAAAATAAGTACAGCACCTGTATGTGAATGATAAATTCTCCCGGAAAACTGTGACTGCAGAGGAGCAGCATGTGTAGTGTAGGTGTTTTCATTCTATTTCTACAGAAATGCCATCTTTAAAGGGGGGATGGGTTTTGTGTATCTTTGGGGTTATCTGCATTTCAGGCGATATGCCAGGGACCAGGCAGTACACTGTGTATTTGGCATCCTGAACTCTCAGCTCTGATATGTCCAGCATCTCCCAAGGCTGACATCCAGCAGTAATCCCAAGTGGATTGTCCTGGCCAGCAACACCCCTTTCAGAAAAAGGGAAGTTTATCTGGCTCCTGTTGCTTATTACAGTCATTATTATGGATAATTTCAGAGGGTGTTGGTCAAAGTTTGACCCTTTCCCCTACGGGCAGACTGTATTCTTCTTTCAGTAGTGCTGTCTCAGGCTTCCTGGAATAGAAACTTCCCAATGGCTCTCTAAAATGTTCTCTTAATCCAGGGAGGTCCTGCAATATTGGCACTTAGTGTATTTTCTGTATAAAGGAGCAATTTCAAATCCATTTTTAAAAGGCTGCAGTGACTTTCTCTTGGGACTTGCGTAGTTAAGTTCTTAATAACTCATTTGTTGAGCTATTCATTCTCAGGGAGTTGAATGTTCTCCCTGTGCTCCTGTGGGAACACACCAGGCTCAGGCTCTGCAAACCAACAGTATGTGGACAAAGACTTCATATCACACCATCATCAAGGATGAGATCGAGTGTACCCTTAGTAAGTTTGCCATCATCACCAAGCTGTGTGGTGTGGTCGACAGGCTGGAGGGAAGGGATGCCATCCAGAGGGATCTGTACAGGCCTGAGGGGTGGGCCTGTGCAAACCTCATGAGGTTCAACAACACCTAGAGCAAGGTCCTGCACATGGTTCGTGGCAATCCTAAGCACAAATACAGGCTGGGTGTAGAATAGATTGAGAGAAGCCCTGAGAAGGACCTGGGCGTGTTGGTGAATGAGAAGCTCAACGTGAGCCATCAGTGTGCACTTGCAGCCCAGAAAGCCAGACGTATCCTGGGCTGCACCAAGAGAACTGTGGCCAGCAGAGTGAGGGAGGTGATTCTCCCCCTCTACTTGGCTCTTGTTTTACCCCACCTGGAGCCCTGCATTCAGCTCTGGGTCCCCCAGCAGAGGGACACGGACCTATTAGATAGAGTGAGTGCAGAGGAGGGCCATGAGGATGATCAAAGGGCTGGAGCACCTCTCCTGTGAAGACTGGCTGAGGGAGTTGAGGTTTTTCAGCTTGTAGAACAGAAGGCTCTTGGGAGACCTCATAGGAGGCCTACAAGAAAGCTGGGGAGGGACTGTTTGTCAGGGAGTGTAGTGATAGGACAAGGGTTAGTGTTAAACTAAATGAGGGTACATTTAGATTAGATATAAGGAAGAAGTTCTGTACTATGAGGGTAGTGAGGCAGTTGAACAGGCTGCCCAGAGAAGCTGTGGATGCCCCATCCCTGGAAGTGTTCAAGGCCAGGCTGGATGGGGCTTTGGGCAACCTGGTCTGGTGGGAGGTGTCCTTCCCATGGGAGGGGATTGGAACTAGGTGATCTTTAAGATCCCTTCCAACCCAAACCATTCTGTGATTCTGTGAGTCTATGAAAGTTACCGCCTGTTACTGTACAAGTGTGTGTGTGCACAGTCTGTCCTGCAGGAACACACCTGAAGAATCTGTCTTTGACAGGAGGAGCTCCTTGTTTCTGTTTCTTTTCCTCTCTGATCAGTCACTAGCAGTTCATGGAAGCACCAAGCATCATGATGTGACACATGAGGTGGATTATTCTCTGGATCGGGACTGGGCAGAGGCAAGGCAGGCACGTCAAACACGAAGTCAACAGGCGGCTGTTGGAGGAGGCATTTAAAAAGGTATTCCCCTGCCTAGATCACATGGAAAGATAAAGGGTACATACCAATTTCTACCACATACAGACATCAGTTTCATCTTTTGGGCCAGCATTTATTTTTTTATTAACTTTGAGAGAGGAATGTGATTTTTTTAAATGTCCATGCTTAGGAGCAGAAGTTTGACACACAGCATCACCTCAGCAGCCCACCAACCATTGGAACAGCTCTGGAGGTTGGATTTTGCTGTGAGGGGCAAGTGATCTTTGCAGTAATTGTGGTTTTCTTTCATTTGGATTGCAGACCCTCTTGACTGCTTCTGGCTGCTCTGTTGTACCTCAGGATGCCTTCTTTTGCAGAGGGCATCACTGTTGTCAGGCTGAGTAAAAAGGGTGTTTCCCACTGTAATTAAAAGTCGAGACAAACTTTCTAGGTAGTAGGAGAGACCAAACTGTAAGACTGAGCAAACAGCACCATTAAAAACAGATAGATCTGCTGCACCCAGGTTTCGGTTGTGTGGCAGAAATTCTTCTTTTGAAGGGACAGAATGAAGCTGTGGCTGAAAGAAATCTCAGCCCACTTCATTGGCACCAAGCAGAGGTCAACTCCCAGGGAGCAAAAATCTGCCATGGTAGCGTCCACAAGCAGAAATCTGTGCAGCTGTGCAGCTGTAAGCAACTAGTTCAGACAGAAACTAAGATGCAAAGAAATCTATAGTATTAGAAGCAGGAAAGTAATGAAAAGAAGTTCATGGTTTGGGCTTCACAAAGACCAAACCAGGGTAGGCTGATGCACCCTTGAGAAAAAGGAGAACAGGCAGACAGCTGCTGTTAAAAGTAATAAACAAAACAAACCACATACAAATTGAGTAGTCTGGTTTTCTACAATGTTTACAGGTGCTGCTTTATCTTAGCATGGGGGTGTTTTTTCAGAATATTGTTCTGTCAATTTTCAACATGGTCTTTCAGAATGGCCTTTTAATAGGTACTGGCCAAATTGTAATTCCTCAGGTCATACAGAGGAAAAGCCACTATCGGCTGAGTTTCTTTCCTGAAAGTTTTTAACATTTCACTGAACGCTTTCATACAAGTGTATGGCAGAATACCTCCAACTGGTAACTAGTTACACATACCTGTAAAGTTAAAATGAAGTGTGTCAGTGTAGTAGCTAGTGCAAATTAAATTCACAGATTGAACTGGCAACAAAGGGGAGGAAGGGGTCATTGACTATGTGGGAGGCTCAAGAAATCCAAAGTAATACATTTTTGAGACAGAATGTTCAGCATCAACGGTTAGGCGAAAGTGGTAAGATTTCATAAAATCCTTGCAGTATTGTAAATGTATCTACAAGGCAGAACGTTAACATTGGCAGCATTTATTACAGCTGAATAAAACATGGTGTTTTTAGAACATGGGGAGTCATGTAAAGCTTGTTCCCATTCACATGGGTCCACATCTCCTGGGTCTTGTGCAACGAAGGAAACCCAAAAGAGTTAGAGCAAATTTCTACTGAAACCTAAGTATCAGGGTTTTATTTATATATTGATGATCCCTAAATATTTTTTGTTGATTTAAATTTAATTTATTAATAAGCCAAAGCTTTATTTAAATATTTGTTTTATTTTTATGATTCCCACATGAACATAAAAATGATATTTTCTCAAAAAGTTATTTGAATTTCTGGAAAAGTTGCCAAGACTTTTTTTTTTTTTTTTTTTTTTCCATGGCAGAATTCCTCAAAATTTTGAGTTAGTTATAGCATCTAAGCTCAGTGATTTTTCTGTTTGATGTACTGATTTTGAACAGCTTCAGTGTGGACTGTGTATTTTACTTGTTTAGAAGCAAATGATGCTGTCATGGAGTTATTACATTTTAAACACCTAGTGAAATTTTCCAAAGTTACTTATCCTCAGCTTGGATCGGTGAAGGTATTTGTGCTTCTGACATCAGCCAGAGGCAGGCACTCACACATTTCTGTACATCTGTGCCTTGAAAGCAGGCCTGGTGTTCCAGAGGTCCTCCTGAAGGCTGTACCCGTTTTCAGCACCTCCAGAACCTGGCCCTGTTATATATATTTTTCCAACAAAACCTGTCATGTTGCATGTTGTATGTAATAAAGCCTGCATACCTTATGGGACAGGCAAGATAATGCTGGAAGGATCACAAAGGTTTTTGAGCATTGCAGCTGGTTGTGTCTCCTAGTGTCTCCCCTGCAGTGTAAAAGTTTTGATAGGAGGATAATTTATTAAGTTAAAACGTATGACCGTGGAAGAAAAAGTGACTTGCTCAAAACAATTGTTGCTGTTAGCAAAAGAATCTGAAGCTATTTGATACAGCGAATACAGGGTATGAATGAACCTTTCATTGTGACATGAAGTAGGTCAGTGTGTGTTGAGCAGGCTGTAACAACTAGTGGCTTCTGCTTGAATTATGGAGAAAGCTCCAGCACAGATGTAGTGTATCTTTATAGAAGTCACATCTTCTAAAGGGAGGGAAGCCAAAGTTTAGTGCTTAGATGAGGACTCAACATCAGATGTGACAAATCACAGTTCCATCTATTTTTATTTCAATAACATTAAAGAGCAATGGAGGGGAAAGAAATCTACTTCTGTGCTGTGAGAGTAGCTTTGACTGATGACTAAGTGCCAACCTGGGGAATTACAGCAGCTGTGTGTGGCAAACTTCAGTTTTCCTGAATTTCGAAGAAACTGCAGAGTTTGGCCTGCAGGTGCCAGCTTGGTTCATTTTTAAAATTTACCTAAAGAGGTGTCATGTATTGTCTTCAAAAGCACAGTCCCTCTTGCTTTTATACAAGAGGCTGAGCCACGCTGGCTACTACAAATAGCAATAAAAATTTCCTGGGCAAAATTTCCTTGGGGCCAATGGAAATCATAGCCACTGCATTAATGAATGTTGCCTCTCCCTGTGGCTCTCTGTTGCTGGTCACGGGCTTGGAGGATGCTCAGTGAGCATCCGATGAGCTGGTTTGTTCCTTCAAGGCAACCCAACTAGAGCAGACCATGCTGCTGAGGGCACTGGGCTGCAGGAGAGTCACCGTTTCTGATTTCACCTCTGATATCAGCCCATTGCAAGGGTCTGGATTTCTTGGATGCCCATGTCTTCATACGCCCCATTTGTCTCAGGGGAGGGAGCTGTGAGAGCCAGAGCCATCACAAGTCTGAACAATTTCCTGACCCCAGATTGATGTTTCACATGACGTCTGCTGACAGCAGGGAGAGTATGACAGGTGCCTTGAAGAATGAATGAATACGTACAAGCAGTGCTAGTAGGACTGAGGCAAGTATGAAATCCCACTGAAATTTTGTAAGCCATCAAAGCAGAGAGACATTAAGGATGCCTTGGATATTGGAAGAGCTAACTGATTTGTTCATGGCAGATCCAGTTTAGTTGGCTTCTGAGTCCTGCGGGCACCTTAGCCAGTTTTAAACGAGTCCCCTTGTTCTGGAAATAGCCTAGTCACCAAAAATTGTGGTATGTGTAGGTTGATCTACCTATGAAGAATTAGGGTAAATTGTCCTGCATCGGACACTGCTGTTGCAGCTGGATTGCTTCTGTTACAAGCCTAGCTCTGCATTATTCCGCTGTCTGTAGTGTGGATGTGCCATCCCTCAGAGCTGTAAACAGTAGCTCAGGGAGGGGTAATAAAGCTTAAACGTGTTTGAGAAGGAAAGAGTTTGGAGCAACATGAGCCTCTGAATTACAGCAAGTTGCCAGGATTTCTGAAGGAGTCTCAGACTGAATAAAGTGACTGTGCTGATAATGAGACTATGTAATCCCTTGTGAAATTCAGCTCCCCTGCAACGTACAAGTCCTTAAACCTTATTCTAGAATGAACTAAATTTGTTGCAGGGAAGAAGAACAATGGCGGCAATACAAATATATTGGGGAATATGGCTAAAGCGAAAGAATGCATGTCAGAAAGGAGTATTTTGGAATTCTTGCAGATGCTAATGAATTCTAAATACACGGAGTTAACTTTAGGAACAAATCATTGCTGATGACCTAGGAAGTAGGTTTAGTATAATTTTATGATTTTGACACAAAAATGGGTGCTGCATAACACTGCAAATGCTTGTATGTGTAGGTAGTTCTGTTGCAGGAGATAGTAGTCTTTTCAATGTACTTGCAGTCTTTAAGGAGGACAATTGCTCAGCTGAAGTCATATATCCCACACTCTGATTTAATTTCCTATCCATTTGATTGTTCCTTTTTCTCTTTGAATGAAATGAAGCACTGAGTTGGCATGAAACATGGTTGATTTTGGCTGTAAATATTGTGATGCTATTATATATATTGTGGGTCTGTCCCCTCCATGATAAGGTGTGTTCAGATCTGGTTCTTGCATCTTGACAAACATCAGGAAAAAATACTCAGGCAGCACAAGTTGTCTGAGATGTGAAAATGTATGAGACGTGAGGATGAATGAAATGTATTAGAACTGCTTAGGTTAGGGAGGAAACAGATGACAGGTGACGTGATAGAGAAATGTAAAATAATGAATAGTGCAGAGAAGGCTGGCTGCATGCTTGTACTTACTGATTTGCAGATATAGCAAGAACATCCAATGCACTTAGAAGGCACCACATTCAAAAGAGTTAAAAAGAAATCTTTCATGACAAAAGTGCATAAATAATCACTGACACAATCTTCTCTTGAGCAAAAAGTCTCCAGTGGGTTTGTGGGAAGACTAAACTAACATATGAGTGGTGTGAATGAAATCTTCCTACTTCAGCACATCCACTCAGCCTTTAATGGATGAGAAGAGTCTTCCTCCCTTGACTTGTTATTGGAGAATTTTTGTTTGCTGGGCATGGGACTGCTTTCTTAATGAACTGGCATCGGATGCTCAAAAAGATCAGAGAGCTGTTGATCCGCATTACAGCACCAATCCTTCTGTTACTGTAAGTTGTTCGGTCTTCAGTCCCCGTATTTCACCTCTTGTTATTTGAGTTTGTTGTTTATTTGTGTTTTGTTTTTTTTTTTCTTTTCTTCTGTGGGATAATGAAAAACTATTTATTTAACTCACTTGCAGGTTACTACCTCCAGATCAAAGAAGCACACAATTCTTGTTTGAAATTTAACTCAGATTTATCTTTGGGTACCCCCATGGCAGTCAATCAAATTACCCAGGACACTAGCTACATAGAGGTTGTTCCTGAAGAAGCTGTTTTTATGCTGAAATAACAGCTGTTAGATGAGTAGCAGTTCCAGAAATAGCAAACTACAGTGGTGGAATTTTGCTACATGGTTAAGGTGATATGGAACCGAAGATTAATGCAATGGGAAAATCAGTGTGAGGATACAAATTGAAGGAAACACAGCCACAGCTGCCATGCTATTCTAAATTTGGAGTAAGAGCCTAAAGAAACCCCACTGCAGCAGAAAAGAATGGAATCCCATATAAAGGCCAAACAGTGTTTTTAAGTACAGAAGTATCTTCTGCGGAAATGAAAAGCAGTTTGTTTGTGTTTTTTAGTTTTTTGTTGTTTTTTTTTTTCAACCTGAAGTATCTAGTCACAGGATGGCAGGTTGTTTAGAATAAAAATACTTTGATTTCTGACATTACAAGAAAGACGTTGACAAGGCAAGTCCTGTATAAGGCTACCAAGATGGTCAGGGGACTTGAGCACAGGGCACGTGAGCAGCTTGAGTTGTTCAGACCTCGGGCAGGAGTTAATGTAAACTAGAGATACATCAACAGTGTTTTAAATTGGGAGTTCCCAAACCTCACTGCTGCAGCTGCCTCATCTTCAGTGGTTCCTCCTCTTCTCTGATGTTGCCCTGAGGCCGACAGGGACCGCTGCTGCGCTAAGTGATGTTGTCGCTTCTTCCATCACTGGGCTCTGTAAAGGCCGTTAATACAGCAGAGATTATCTGTGCCGTTTAACCCCTGTCATGTTCTGTCCTGCAGTCATAAAAAGCATCATAGTGTCTTCACTGCAGGGCACTTCCCAGTGAAAGGATTCTCCCACAGTTAAGTTATTTTTTTTGAAAGCGTGTATGCTGATATTATCTGGAAAGGAGAAAATCTGGGTCTGTATTTTTAGACTGGAATCCTGTGCTGTCCCTTCCTTCTGAGAGCAGCATGCCATCAAGGACATGATAAGATAAGCTTTCCTTTTTTCCCCGAAGGGGCTGCCAGTGAAGTTGGAGCGCATGATCCCTAGTGCAACTGCAAAAAGAGAAGTTTTGAAACATCTTCAAAAACTTTTTTAATCCTCTCTCCAGGAGGACAGGGGTATTAATAGATCACAGAATAGTTTTCCTCATTTGATTACAAAGATAAAGTTTCTAGGTGCCTTTACCCTCCTTTCTTTTTTCTTCTTTAAAGATGAAAGTTGAGTGTCCTGTTGGGGGTTCCCCTTGGTCCAGCTGGAACAAGGATTTGCCACTGTTTCTGTGTCAGGCATCAAAAAGAGAGTTATGAAAAAAACTCTAGCATTTTGAAGGTTTTTTTTCCCTTCTTTATGAGGTGTATTAATATGGTGTTTTTTTCAGTGTCATGAAAATGTTCAAGAGAAAAGACTTCTCACCCTAAAGCTTAAATGATTCTGTTGCAGTTCAGTGTTGACTGACATATAAATGTGACTATAGAGTTTTCATAAACACTGACCTCATCAAAAGGACATTCTTAACATCAATGGCTTTAACAGCTGAGCATGTAAAATGCAACCTGCAGCCTTATATATTTTCCTTCCTTATCCCTTTGCTCCTTGCTGGGTTTGTAGGATGATGAACAAGATAATCAGAAATATAATCTGTAATTGAATTCAATAAACCTGTTTGAAT
Source organism: Oxyura jamaicensis (assembly GCF_011077185.1). Taxonomy (NCBI): domain Eukaryota; kingdom Metazoa; phylum Chordata; class Aves; order Anseriformes; family Anatidae; genus Oxyura; species Oxyura jamaicensis. The sequence continues at coordinate 69,837,735 of NC_048894.1, read as the reverse complement.
TGACACAATTGCATCTTTTCAAAGAATATTTTCCTCTAGGTGACTGACATTTTTGATCTACAAATGAAAATATCAGGGATTTTTACTACATTAAGTCCTAATGAAGTGAAACTGCATAACAGTTTACCAGGTCCACCTCTGGTTCTGATCCTGTGAGCTGCTACATGCGTTCAGCTCTTTGTGAACCTAGAGGGAGATAAAGATGATCACAAACCACAAACTCTTTGTGGGGCATCCACAGTGAAAATAAACACCCTCACTCACTCAAAGTAAATCCTTCCTGAATATGAATATAATTTTATTTCTTCAGCTATGTGTTTCACAAAGACATGCAGCATGGAAAATGTTAGGTGAGCTTTAAAATACTTGTAAATGCTGATGAATGAATACTTCTGTTGTGCAGAAGGTAAGTCCAAAATAGACATAGTAAATGTCCTGAAAAATATAGATTGCAATAATAGATTCTTTTTATTTTATTAGTTACTCAACAAACAAAAAGCATTTCAAAACCAGCGAGTAATGAATGATTTAACAACTTCATTTGTAACATACTTAATATACTACTTTTTTTGCTTTTCCATTGAATTAGTGCATTGGGTGATTTAGTGATTTCTGTTTAGATCTAGCCAATGTCTGATAAGATTTACATCAAAGCAGTCATAAAATTAGAACAATAAATAAGTAGTGTGACAGATTCTTTCAATATTAGCTTAATTCGTGCTCCAACTTATCAAGGGTAATATTTATTATAGACCTAAAGGGCATGGAATTAAAAAACATATGAATTAGCAGGAGAATCCTGACAGTTAAAGTCGATTTCATAGCCTGTGTGTTTCCTTGCATGGCTAAGTAGGGAGGTTATGCCACTAGAGCCAATAAAACAGCATTGGCATAGATGGCAGGCAGGATGAAAAGTGAGAAAATGCTGCATGTCTGTGTAGGTATGTCTTTATGCATACTAGCTTAAATGAATGAGGTGAAGTGCAGGAGCAAACCACCACAAGTTTGTGCCCAAACTGTATATCCTTTTGTGCACTAAAAGCCTTCTGGTGCTTAGTGTACATTGACAGTCCATTTTCCCTCTGTCTCCCCAACTAAGTGGGGAGGTCTTCCTGGTGATCTTTTAAAATAAAAAGATACAGTCTTCACAAAATGAGCATTATAAAACAGCCTGTTAGGGAGCTAGTTGCAGGAGGGAGATAGAAAATGTTAATTGGTGTTTTTATGCAAGCATTTAAACTCTGCCTCTGATGAATGGGAGGGTGTTGGCTGCCTGAAAGACTCTCTTGTGAAGAGGGCATGAATGGAAGTTGCTTTTAGTCCTGATAGGAGACCTGTAGGCATCCCCACAACACTGCGTGGGTGCAGGGACTCTGGGCGTTATGTTCCCAGAAAGCCAGATCTTAAATCCTGGACTAGGATTTTAACAGTTTCACAGGTGGAAGGAAGGTGGTTAAGTCTCTTGTTGGAGTCTGAGTACTGGCTGAGTCACTATGCATACACTTCTCCCCATCTTCTCACAACAAGTCGGCTTGCTTTGATCTGAGTATTTTGGTGCCTGGTTCAGTTAGGCACTGACAGAAGAGCTGCAGTTCTTGTTACAGGAGAAATCAGCGAGGATGGCTCTTCCATTTTTCATTTTGCTTTGTGCCTTTATAAAGAGGGTGTGGGTTTCTGAAACGTCTGTCTCTGTGCCTTCCCTGCTACAATGGTCTAAACTGTGTCTTGAGTAACATTAAAATGTACATTCATTGCTTGTCTTTTTCCAGTAGAGGTAGCAACCTTTGCAAAAAGGAAAAATTTGCAGTTCTTTGCACAGCCTCCTCTTCAGGAAAACCAACATAGAAAATCTCCAGGGCAGTTCATCAAAACAGATGTATGAAACCTTCAGGGTACACCCTTTTCCCAAAAATAGGCCCTTCCTCTATTATAGGATCAGACATGTTCCTGTAAGCAAATTTTCCAGAGACATATCTGACAAACAATTCCTTCCTCTGTGCTCCATGTAATGAAAATCTACTGCTTCATCCAATTGGGATTAACAGTTCCTGCTTTAAATATGAGTTTGGGCTTGTATTGCACTAAAAGAATATTCTCCTTCTGGGCTGCAGGAAATACCTTATGCAGGCAGGAATTCTTAACAAGTCCCACAGTACCCACATTTGGCACATGTGCATATAATAGGTGTACCTGGAGTCATTCAAGTGTTCAGAAGTACAGTTTGCTTGTTTTACATTTAGATATAGTGTTATAGTTGCAGAAGTCTCTCATTAACAAAACAGAAATTACTTTGGATGATAGAAAGGAGAATTATTAGTTGTCTTTAAGCTGTTGATCCTGTAGTAGTTTTGCACCTTTCAAACATTTAATTCCTCATCACAAAGGATACTGCCCGCAGTGCTAGCCCACTATAAAGGAAGAGGAGGAATGCTGTAAGGCTGCCTGCTCTCTCAATACACCAAAAAGAAAAAGAGGTTCACAGAAGAAGCGAAGCCTGACAGGCTTCCAGCTTTTGAAGTCTGTCAGTCATCCCTCCACTGACAGCAAAGAGAGGCTTCCTGTAGTTCCTAATGTCACTCTGGGGAGTTTTGTTGGATAGGGGAGGACCCTGGTCCAAGACTACAAGCAGATCCCTCTTGGATCTGCTTCCAAAAAAAGACTTGAGGCAGCTGGTTGTTTACCAGCTTCAGGGAATGCTTCAAGCAACATCTTTTGTGCCATTCCACATCTCCGTTTACCTACCTCCACCTCTAAATGCTGTGGAGCAGTTCCTTTTTGTCTCAAATGGAATCAGTGAACATGCCCTCCTACTTACACCTTGTCTGAATTTTCTCTGTAATCTTACAGTGATTTATGTAAAGGGATAAATAGATATGTGTGGTGGTTTTACCCTGCTACACAGCTGAACTCCACCACAACCATTCTCTCACTCCCCCTCCTCAAAGAAAAAAGGGGAGAAAATACAATGGAAAGGGCTCAAGGGTTGAGATCAAGACAGGGGAGATCACTCACCACTTATTGTCACAGGCAACAGACTCAGCATAGGGAGATTAATGTAATTTATCATCTATCACTAGTGGACTAGGATGGTAAGAAACTAAAAGTAAACTGAAAACCCCTTTCCTGAACTGATCCTGGGGGGGCTGCCCACAGGCAGCAGCTCTTCAAGAACTGCTCCCACACAGCTCCGTACCATGGGGTCCATCCCCCAGGAGCAAACTGCTCCAGCACGGGTCCCCCACGGGCGGCAGCTCCCCCCAGACCCCTGCTCCTGCGTGGGCTCCTCTCCACGGGCTGCAGCTCCGGCCCGGGACCTGCTCCTGTGGGGGCTCTCCATGGGCCGCAGCCTCCTCCAGGCCACATCCACCTGCTCCACCAGGGGCTCCTCCACAGGCTGCAGCGTGGAGATCTGCTCCGTGTGGGACCCATGGGCTGCAGGGGGACAGCCTGCTGCACCAGGGGCCTCTCCACAGGCTTCAGGGGAACTGCTGCTGCCTGCCTGGAGCACCTCCTGCCCTCCTGCTGCACTCGCTTTGGGGGCTGCAGGGCTGGTGATCATTCCTCTCTCCCAGCTGCTGTAGCACAGCAGTTTTCTCCCTTTCCTAAGTCTGCTCTCCCGGAGGCCCAACCAGTGTCACTCATGGCTTGGCTCTGGCCAGCTGTAGGACCCTGTGGAGCCGGCTGGAGCTGGCTCTGACGTGACATGGGGCAACTTTTGGGATCTGCTCACAAAGGCCACGCATGCAGCCAACCCACCAAGTCCTTGACATGTAATCCCAATACAGTGTGGCACTTCTGTAGTCCATATTCTGAATATTCTGGATGGTCAGCATCAGATTTTGGTTCTGCTTTTCATGGTAGTACTGAGCATCTCTTAGACTTCTGTAAAGCCATGCCAATAGTAAGGTGATGCTTGTTTTGTGTGAGGTGTCAGAATTCAGCACCTAGTAGCTTTCCCTCTAAAGAATACATTTTTTATTTTTTTTTCTTTGCTTCCCACCTACCCTCCTCAGGGAACTTCACAAATAAATTACTGATCTAGACATAGATAAGCACACTGAAGAGTAGGGTATAAAAATAGTTCGATGCTTGTAAAATGGATCATTTTCACAGCACAAGTATTTTTACTCTTGTCTCAGAGGAACATTCAAAGTGCATGGAAAATGTTTTTGCAACAAAAATTATTGGCAATTTTCAGCTAACACAAAAATATTGGAAGTACTTTTCTTTCTGAACTCTATTTGAGCACTGCTCAGTTGAATATAACAATATATAGTTGTATTATAGAGCTTATATACTAAATAACATAGGAGAGTACATCAGTTAGAAATGTATTTCCATCTTTCCAATTACACATACTTTGCTTTACAGTATAGAGATCTACCAGTATGAACGTTAAACAAAGGCACGTAGTTGTTTTCCCCAAATTCAATTCTAGTGTTTATGGGTTCTTTGTCCTCTTTATAAATATGGCAGGACTGGCTTTGGAAAATCTTAGTTGTCTCTGTAAAAGTCTTCTAAATGTAAATGGAAGGTATAAACCAAAGCTTGCATTGCTTTTAGAAAGCCTGTACATGAGCTAGTTTGAGGACAGGGAGCAGTCTAACACAGCAGGAATGAACTTGGAGTGGGCTGCAAACTTTCCCAAGAAGCAGGGCAGATTTACTGTGTGTGGGCATCTCCATGCTCGCCTGCAAACAGTTGTTTAATCATGGCTCTATTTTGTGATTGTTTGGTGGCTCTTGCATTTCTGAAAGGAAACACAAATTAGCCAACATCTCTTATGCCTTCACCCAGACAAACTTGCAAAATCCCACAAGCCTCTACTTGCTCTTCCATGAAGCTCTGCTACTATGAGGAATATGAAAATGAATGTATTGAAGAGTGAACCCATTGCACTGATCTGTTGATTCTCATACAGGTTACAAACAAGCAGTATCATTTACATTCCAGTGACACTCTGAAGTTAGCCAGAGGGATATGAGGGATGTTTTCAGTTAAACCTAAGAAAGCCTGGATTAAGACTTTCAAGTGCTGGTACTGGGCTGTACCCACTGAAGATACCACATCTTGCATTGACAGCTGCTTTTGAGAGCCCAGAGCAGTAGGAGCTAAGCTAACAGGTTATCTGGTTTTGGTCCTGGAATTGTGATTTTAGGCTGTGGCAAAAACGTCTGTTATTTAAACATTCCCAGTCTTCACTCCTGCACTCGTGCGGTCCCCTGTGTTACTGCATTCCAGTCAATGAACTAAACTGGGGAGTTGATCTAGCTGAAAACCAAAAATAAGAGAGAGATGTGGTCCTTCAGCCAGGTTGGTGTCACTTGTGTGCACAACCAGATGTGTGTCCACAAAGCAGGAGCAGTGCTGCTTCAGGAGTGAGTCAGGCAAGGGCTGCTTCAGCTGCTACCACTGCTGGAGACAGGGCAGTTGAGCCTTCTCTGCTCTTCTAAGAGGAAGAAGGTGTAGGAAGAGAATAAACCATGGCTTTGGGGCATGTCTAGCAGAGAAGTCACATGGATGCCCTTTGCCTTCTATTGGAGACTGTCCTTTTCATACAAAAATAGTTGGTTACTGCCTTTCCACTTTGCAGGCAAACTTTGCAGCTATTACCACATCAGAGAATACAGTTTAGATTAATCATATCTGTGTTTGAACTTAGTGCTCTCTCACCATCATAGCTGTGATGAAGAGAAACAGGCTGATTTTACCTGTTAAATTTAGGGTGACAGATCAACTGCTAGTCCTTCCTTGCTTGTCTGATAAACTGCCCATTTAGCTTGCTCAGATGTTTCATGATAGACTGCTTTATTCTTTATTGAAATATCTAATGAAGAGGAGACTTAAGCAGATATGATATTACTTCGATAAATATGTATCAAGCATTAATACACAAGGTTTTACCCTCCTTATTTTCCAGGGTTTGTAGTAGGGATTATACTCAGGCACGTGTTGCCACTCCACACTGCCAGGCTATCCCTGGAGATACCATGTTGTCTCCCATACAAGCTCAGCAGTCCTGGAGCAGGACCACTGACATGCACAGAGATGGTCCTGTACATAACATCCAGGTATGTCAAATGTGTGTATTGCATTCGCCAAGGATTTCAAAACACTTTTCTGTGGATGGGAGCTTCTACTGAACTGAGCTTCTTAGGAAGGCTAAGTGAAGTGCCTGTTTTTTTCTTCACATGTTAAATGATTCATTTAATGACATTCAGCAAGTCCTTGTCACTCACTGTCCTCCCCAGTCCTGCTTCCCCTTCTGATACCTGCCATAGTCAGAGATGTCTGATGTTTGACAGAGATGAACACATTAGTTTAGGCAGGCCAAGCAACTCTAAATAAGGTAACTAGAACTGATCCCATTTTTGTAGCTGAATGAATTGCCACCTCTGCTCATCCGCACAGGCTGAAAGTTTGTGCATTCTTAAATATTTTTTACAGGAGCAGTTTAAGCTAATGGGTTTTACTGTATTGCTGCTATGGCTAGGAGCATGGACACGGTTGGTTTCCACAGGTCAACTGATGGATGGAAGCTCTGTAATTCACTGTAATTCAAGCATCCCGGTATGTGAGTACGCTTAAATTTTATTTTTGGCATTGTCTGTAACTCTTGAGATACTATTCTTGCTTGCAAGCAAAAGACCAGATAGTTCTTTCTGCCTGTGCATTGCTTCCTTGAGCCTGCTTTTACTGTTGCTTTCTACCACTTAAAACCATGTTTGCCCAGTTTGTGCTCTCCAGAGAAAGCAGAAAGCATGCAGGTGTGCTTGTCCTGAATAGCAAGGGCAAAGCCAGTGAACATCACAGATACTATGTGTCTATAGGTGTGTTTATAACACTAGACAGGTTACATTTTCACTAAGCCACAAGTTTGGTTCATTTCTTGATTAAAAAGAAAAAAAAGAGAAAGCCAATAATTTCAACCTGGACCATTTATTCTTTTAGTTGGTGACCTTTACAAGCCATGCAACACTTGGGGCTGGGATGTCTGTTACTCAGTGATGCAGGGATTTTTTATGCTATAAGCCAAATTTAACTGTTGTGATCATTTTCCATCAGAATTTCAGTACTGAAGGGATCGAGTTCATCTAGATCAAGTCAATCTTTTGTGGTATTCAGTTTAGATTTACAATGGAGGCCCTTGTAAGGGCTGGGGAGTAAAATGGATGACATGTCAAAGATGGTATGAAGCTAAAAGAGAAGTGTCAAGTGGAAACTCAGCAGAGAGGTGGAATTGTGAATCCTCTCCAAGTCTGTCCTATGTTTCTATGATTTGTGCAGTGTTTCTAGGGGGTTAACCAATAAGGCTGACCATGCATGAAGTTGGTACCTTTGTGCTGAAAATAGCTTTCAAGCAGATTTTACGGCTCCTTTGTGTTTACCAAGTAACTTCAGTTGGCTCCATGTACAGGATTTGCAGCTCAATGCCAGCAAATGCCAAATCAAAAAGAAAGTAGAAAGAAAAAGAGAGAAAGAACAGAAAAAGAAGACGGAAAATGAGAGTAGTTGCCATCAAAAACAAAACAAGATGCACAAAACCCATAATCCATAACAGTAATAGAGTTGCCATGTGTAATGGTCGTGTTTGTTGCACAACTCAAGGCAGCACTGCAATTGGGAGAAGGGGAAGTAACGCTCTGATTCTTGTTGTGGTGAGTGTTCAAGGACATCTTCAGAAGAGACACTGATTTCATATGCGATGCTGCCAAGGTCATCTTTGAGGATAATCTCCAGAGAAACTTATTTATTACTAGTTGTTCCTCCCCAGTCGAGTTTGACTGCCTGTGCCCCCTTTCCACCTGTTATAATGCAGCTGCAGAGGCCGCGACTCCCCCTTTGCAGCAGAGGGAGTGAAGAAGATGCAGTTCCTCCTTGCTCCTTGTCTTGCTGCTCTGTGCTGTGCCACAGGCTGATGCTGTGCTGGGCAGTAGGAGCTGCACAGACTCTGTGCTGGAAGCCTGCACCTCCAGGAGACCCGGTGCTGCATCCCCAAGGATCAGCGGAGAGCAATACAGCGCTGCTGCCTGGGATGTGCCAAGTGCTGAGATCCTGAATATTCAGGCTAAACACCATGGCTTAATGCGAGGGTGAGAAATCATAAATAGGAGTGCTCTTTGCTGTCTCTGCCTCTCTCTCGCACAATATTTTTAAGATGGCTGAGTCGTGCCAAAAGATACAAGTCGTCTTTGAAACAATTTTAAGTGTAAATGTGACATTTCCTCCACTAATCACACTTTCTTCAGGTGAAAGATAATAGAGTTGTCTGACTAGCTCAGCCCTTGGTCTCTGCTGGAGTAGTTACTCCAGAATGAATTATATCCATAGTGGTGGTTTTGTAATTTCTGCTCTTTTTTTGCATTAAGCGCTCAGCTCATTTAGCATCTCAGTTTGAATGTGAAAATGTTCTAAGAGGTGAAAGATCAGTGATTTATACGTAGTACCCAGCATCCTTCTCCCTACTCCTCATTTTACTTTGAGCTGATGTCACAGCAGATACATCAGTGCAGTGAATCTACTTTATTTTTTCCCAAAACATTAAAAATCCATGCTAATTTCATGCCTGCTAAGTCTCAATCACAGGACATCTTCAATTAGAAGTTAAATGATAAAGTAGTGCTAGCATGGATGGTATATAACCAAAACTGATTACTTTTTATATTATTCATTTTTTATGTTTGAAAATCCACGTATGAGTGTGCTCATTTCCATCATCTCCTCTAACCAAAAGCAAGCCATTCAGTGTCTCTAGCCATATGGATTTCACATACCACTCTGAGCAACCCAGTCTTACATGGTAATGACTCAACAACTTACTGAATCCAGTTAGCAGCTTTATAGATCGTTACTCAAAGTATCTCATAGTTAAGTTTCATAACAGTCCCAGTTGGATTATCTCACATCCTCCACGTAACTATTCATTAAAGGCAACCATGCCTTTGATCAGCAAAGGAGTGATTCACAGTTATTACTTCTTTCTCTTGATCCCCACACCCTACTTCTATCCAGCCTTGCTTTTCAATATGTGAACGCCAAACAGTCAGCTTGGGCTGCTGTCTCACAATATAGGGGAGTAGTTAAAGGCAGCGATCGTGAACAGATTAATCTTTAATGGAAGTAATCTCTTAAGCGTCGCTGCTGTGTTTGATGAAATACCGAAAGAGTGAGCTCACAGGCAGAGCTCCCTCTTTGCAGGGCCGGTATTACATTTGCCAGAAAGGAGAACTTTGCATAGAATGAAACTCATGCTAGAGCAGAGGCTCTATGAAGGACCCTACACTTGTAAGGTCTGCTTAAACCATTGATCTCAGACTTAAGTGGTGGCAAAAGAGCTTGAACTGTTGCAAAGTTCAACTGGCACAGCTGTATTTGCTTACCTCTTCTCATTCTGTCTTGAACACATTCTTTCATTTCCTACCAAAGTGGTGTATCATTTTTAAGAAGAGGATCTGACTGGCTGCTTCTGCTGATCAGTCTTAAAAACATTGCTACCCAGGGAGCCATCCCTCTTGTTTTGTAAAACGTCAGCTAAATCCTCAGTTGGCATAAAGAGATGTCATTCCATTGCCTTCAGTGGGAATAGGTCAGGAGATTGGACTCAGCAGTGTTTGGGAACAGCCAGACATCTTTTTTCCTTTCCCTTACATTTGAGTCTCATTTTGAACATAATATTTTTACATGATCTTTTTACATGAATGTGCTTTAGTGCTTATGTGAATTCAGTGAATTGCCAGCTTGTGATTTTAGCCTCTGTTTCCACATGCATTTCTCTTGCCAGCATAAGGTTTATGCTGTTCTCACCCCCCGCACTGTGCTGGCACAGTGACTGGTATGGCTGTTCAGTGAACGTGATTGGGAATCTAAGTCTTTAATTTTTTTTTTTTTCCTAACTGGTCATTTTTCAACCACATCAGCTCCCTGGTGTGCTTCATCACACATGCAGCCAGTCAGACAGATGTGTTGGTTGAGTACAGTAGGGCAAATCCGAGAAGGATGGAGAAGGACTTGGAGACAGGTTAGAAGAATCTGTGCAAACAGGATGCTGTTGAATATGAAACCTCAGTTTTATTGACTCATCCATGTGCTACTGAAATTCTCACCTGGTATTTGGGGAAAAGATAGATACTGGCTCAAGCTTGAAAAGAAGAAGGGAAAGGGGAAGGGGAAGGGGAAGGGAAGAGGAAGAGGAAGAGGAAGAGGAAAGAAGACCTGAAGATTGATCCAACACAGTGTGGTTCTAAGCATGAGCTTTGTAGGTGAATGCAGAAACTGATTCAGATTTTTACATTGCTTTCACTCCATTAATTCCTGTGGAGTTTCTGTGATGTGTTGTGAGATATATAAAATCAGAACCAAGCTCTCTTGGGATCCAAGAGACCAAGCTTGTTCCCAGCTATGCAGATGTGCTAGCAATATAAGAAAGCTCTAATCCAGTTTAGAAATGCTTATAAGTATTTTGACTGTCATGCAACTGTTCAAATCCCACACAACTCATCCTTTAGACTGATGCTTCAGCTTCTGTGGTAGGTTTATATGAGTGCAGGGTGAAATAACATTTCCTCATATGGATGCTGAAGTAAAATCACAATAGTATCAGGCATCATTATACTTATTAAACCCTGTGGATGAAAAGTGTGGGGGTTTGAGGAATGGGATCTGCAAATGTCTCGCTTTATATACTTCGTGCTATTCAGCTGATAAGATCTTGCTGGGTTGTCCAAATTGTCTCTCTGGGTTTTCACCTTCTCACAGAGACTACTGTGCTAAAATGTCACAGGGATATTGTGGTCTCCATCTTCTTTCTGTTAACAGCTGCAGAGTTCTTCTGTCATCTCTTCCTTTTTAAGGACCTATCCCTCACTGAATCCACACATCCAGCACCTGTGTTTGTTCAGCCATTTCTGCAGAGAGATGTCACTGGCTGGGGAGAAGAGCTTGTGTGTGTGAGTGCAGCGGAGAGACATGGTGGTTGCAGACGATCCAGAGGGGACCATGAGTAACATTGCTACCCTCAGCAGTATTCACGCCTAATGATTTTCCTATTATTTGGCACAGTGTTTCAAAACAGAGTGTTGCTGCTGCTGTGTTACCCCACCCTGGCTGAGTATCACAAGAATTAGGCAAAGTAGAGAACATGCTGGAGTGGCCTCCAGGTGACTCTGAGCAAGGTAGCTAGATACCTGTAATCTCAGAAGGACAATCTCCTCCTCTGTTACCTTGATTCAAACAAAGAAGATGTACTAGCAGAGATGATGGTGTTTGAGGTCAGGCCACCAAATTGCTCCATCTTATGTATAATAAATACCAGTCTTTTCCTATATAACTCTAAAGTCAGTAATGTAGGAATAACTGAGCTAATTTCAGGAGTAGTTGCTGGCTGAGTGCAGCAGTATGCAAATTACAGTGGTTTACCTACAAGTAAGGCACACATGTGGGACTGTGGTGCAGGAGAGCCTGTGGCATGTGTGTCTTTCTGCTACAACTTAGGCAATCATGACACAAGTTTGCTCTTTATTTTCTTTGAGGAGAATTTTTGAGAAAATACTTCCTAAACCCTGTTTAAGAGAGTCTCCAGTTCAGGGAACAACAGCCTGCAGTACTTTCAAAGTGGTACATGCCCCCATTAAGCCATTCTTTGTTACTGTACAGGCATAAGTCATAAGTAATTTATTTGTTCCTTGGCAGATTCATATTTCATATAGTAACAGAAGAACACATATGCAATGGAACTTTTATGAGATCAACATTTTATCCCTGCAAAAGATTTAGTAAACATCAAGATTACTGTGAAGCCGGTGATCTTATCAGTCCAAGCAAACATTCAAAGGTTACTAGAAGACTAGCCTGTGCAGCAATGGCTATGAATGTATATATATGTTTACATGCATGTATTCTTATACAGGTACATGGGGTTGTTTTTCTTTGTAGCAGAGTCATGGCCTCTTAATCCCTACTGCAAAAGGCAGTGTTGGAAGAGAAATTTAAAGGCAGCTCTTTCCTTGCAGCTATTGTATATAGAGAGAAGAAGTCCAATAAATGAATACAGAACAGCAAGAGTGAATGTAGATGGGGAAGCAGGATAACATGTATAAAGACAAGGAAGGCTTGGTGATTATTCAGAGCAATATATTGAGGCCCCAGAAGATGAGATTTCTATTACATTTCTTAGTATTCCTATTTTGAGATCAGCTGATCAGTAGTACATCCTTGGATGTGTCATTTCCTCTCTATTTTTCAGTTTCTCTACCTCCAACAAGACTTGAAGTTAATCAGCTTCTATGTAGAAAGGCCATCATTGCCAGAGTAGCTGTCCTCATCAGGGCCAACCAGCCTTCGTTCATGGACTGGTGTCTGTGATGTATCCTAGTCCCTAGACTTCCCCCAAATTGCCTTCGGTTTTAGATTTCCAGCAGGCTTGTTTGCAGCTTTGTTTTGTTAGAAGACCTTGTCTTTCTCATTTTAAGATTGGGTTTGAATGTGAATTCAGATGGCTGAAAGCAAAGGGTTAAGTTCTTGATATAAAACTAGAAAAACATAAAAGGGAAAGCTTCAGTTCAGTGTATCAAGGATATACAGCATATTCTCTGGCTGTTCCTTAGAGCTTTCCTAAGGCATCTCTCAGCCCTGAAACAAAGGAGACAAACAGCTGAGTGACATTCTCCCTTTGGGTTACTGTATTACAGAGTGGACTTTTCTGTTGCTTTTTTTTTGTTTGTTTGCTTGTTTTGTTTTTTTCCATTGGCTCTAGGCACTGAAAAGTAACTTGGCAGCACTTCACTTTCCTGTCTGTTGTATTTCAGCAGTGGTCTATAACACTAATGAAAGGGTTGCTGGCCTAGAGAGGTTGCATCATTTTCCGAGAATTCGTTTCCCTTCTCAGTCTGTCAGTCTCTGCTGTCCCCTTCAAAAGCTTTCCCTGCTTGCTTTATTTCCTGGGAATGTGGAGTCTGTAACAGATTGCTTTGGCAACATATGGTAGCAATGGTTTCCATTTCCTACCTGCTTGGCTTCCTGTACCATTTTTTTCCCCATCTCCTTTTAATGCAATGGGATAAACAAACACATGATGCGTATTTGTTTGGAGCTATCTTTGCTACTCAAGTAACTTCCTGCATTTTGAAGACTTACATTTTATGCTAAAGAGTTGAAGAGTACTGCCACGTAGTTCATCCTCCCACTCCAAAGAAGGATCAGCTCTACTTATAGCATTCCTGACAGACACTTGTATAACTAGTCCTTAAAGATTTCCAGCAATAAGGGACTACACTGCCTTTCCAAGCAAATTTTCAAGCAAAACATTACTGCAATTTGAGTCTATCACTTTCTTCTCCTGCCCTTTTTAATGTTGATGAACAGGTTATTACCTAGCCATGCATTTTATGTATTCGAAGGGTGTTTCCATGCTCTCTCTTCTTTAGACTGAGCAACCAGCATTCTCTCAGTTTTTCCTTATAATTCCTGTTATCCAGATATCTGCTTATTCTCATTGCTCCACTAAGATCTGCCTCCAGTTGCCTCACATCTTTCTTGAGGTGTGGAAAGGGTACCTCAGCAGAGCCAGTAGCAGTGTTGAGTAGAGTGGAGTGGAAGAATGTCACTCTAGCTGCATTCCTGCAATTCATCCAGAGTGCTGTTTACTTAGCTGGAAGCAGCACAAAAACATCACTGATTCACCTTCAGATGGTGATTCCGTGCAGTCTTTACATCCTTTGTGCGGGATTGCTTGTTACCCAGTTGTTTCCCATCCTCCATGAGTGCAACTTACAGAAACTGGCATATGCGCTGATTGAATCGCGTCCTTCAGCTTTTCCAATTTGTCAAGATGATTCTGAATTCTAATCTTGTCCTCAAAAATATGTTCTGTTTTACCCAGCTTAATGTAATTTGCTGGTTAACAAACACTTCTGCTGCATCACCTATTCCATTAACGAAAATATTCCATCGTATGGGAACTAGGATGAAGAACACTATAAGAAGGATCCTTCACATTTGGTTATGAGCAATAACCAAATTAACCAAATAACCAAATAACCAAAAACTGTTGCTTCCAGAAGCAACAAATTATTGGCAGCTCCTCCAGCTGTTTGGGATATCACCTTTTAGTACCAATCATGTTGATTACCAGTTTGCTTATCTACCTTCATGCAGCTCCTTCCAAGGTGAAACATTTATCAAAACAAATTTTGTACTACATAATTTTGTCAACTGTAATTAGTATTTTTCTTCTTTTTTACATTTTTGTTATAACCTTAAAATATCTTTCCGAATGTTTTTTGATGTCTGCAGCTTCTTTTTTTTTTCATATTTTATGGATTATTAATTCTAAACCTTTTTCTCTTATCTGGTTTAGCAGACAGTGAAGATATATGCTCTACTCACATACACACCCCTACATGTACATTTGCACCACCATGGTTTTGCTTCTTCCTGCAATTTATTGGTATATTTAATGATTATTGTTCTATTAGCCTGTTACTCCTTTACAGAGGGAAATCAGATTGTTTTGGCTGGATTTGCTTGATATTTCCATGTCTTCCATTGTTGGTGTTTTATTTGTTGGTTTGTTTTTATGTGTTTTGTTTGTTTGTTTGTTTGTTTTTTGTCTTATATCATTGGTGTGCTTACAAGTGGTTTGGTTATCTGCACCAGAGTCTTTCTGGGAATGTGAAGTAAAAACAGCTGGTCTAGAGTTCCCCTGGATTTCTAGTCATTGTTTTTTTTGTTTGTTTGTTTTGTTTTGTTTTGTTTTTTTCCTTTTTTTTTTTTTTCAGAAATAAACTCTGACCTTTTCCAAACATTTGGTACCTTACTTGCCTTCTATGAACTCACAAAGACAAGTGATAACAGCTCTGAGATTTCTTCCACTCACTCCTAAAGTATCTTAGGGCAAAGTTCATCAGGCTTGGACAATTTAAGAACATTTAATTTACTCTAGCGCTCCCTGTGTATTCCCTATTCTGGGCTGAAATCTTATCCCTTCTTTGCTGGTATTAATTCCCGCTAGTCAGAGGATCAAATGCCCTTTTTTTTTTTTTTTTTTTTTTGCAAAGTCTTAGGAAAAATGATGTTTTGATCTTTCCAATGCAATATATGAATGGTTTTCTTTCCTTTCTGGAGTGGTAAACCAATAATTTCATTGTGCTTACTAATGAAGCATCTCATTTTGTGCCCTGACCTTTTAGTCTACATGCCCACATGGTGTTTTGTTATGTGATGCTCATACAATCTTATCATACAAAGTATTCACATTGCAAGCATATCATTGCTCACAGTTTTTTTTTTTTTTTTTTTTTTTTTTTTTTCACAAAGAGTAGGCGTAACATTAATGGTATAGATGCCAAACATGGCAGTTAGAGTTTTCCAAAGTAATGCTCATTTTGACAGCTGTAAAAGTTCTGGCCAGTGCACTTGATTGCTACACGTTGTCCTCAGTCCTATTTTCAGTACAGCCCTGAAATTCCGCCCCCCCCCCCCCCTCCATTATATTCAAAATAACCAAGCAAGCCTCACCAATAACACACAGGCTTTTTGTTGTACATGGTGGTGTGTGTAAGTGTATTATCCATGCAGATGGGACCCAGCAAGGGGTTTGGGGTTGGTTGGTTAGTTGTTTTTGTTTGTTTGTTTAACCTGTTTGACAGCCAGACAGTTTTCTTGTGTGTTAACAGCAGTTTAATCTGCTGGCCAATAGTCATCCTTACTTTGACGACTTTTTCTGAGTTATCTTCCCAGGGCAGCAACTGTCAGAAAAGCAATAAGAACAGGTTTCTTGTGACTGCCTGTGTGAAACCAAACTACCCTCAGGGAGGGAAAGTGGGGAATTTCTGTATCTCCAAAACAAATCCAGTTAGATGGATTAGGACTCATAAAACCTGACAATTCTGAGAGAAAAATAACGTATGGAGTGGAAGGAGAGGAAGGAGGTAGTAAACAACACTTAATAGTGGAGCAGCTGCAAAATTTCCACTAGGTTTAACAGATACTGTGTAAGCAGGCCTATTGAGTACCCCGTACTTGCACATACACAGGTGTGAATGTTTTAAAGTTGTCTTTGAATGCTGCAGGCTGCCTGGGGGGACAAGTGCTATTAATTTGTTGCTTTTATCCAAAAAGGGCAAGTGATTTCTCTCCACTTCTACTCCTGATTTTAAAGACCCTTCTGTCCTTCTGTTAGCTTCTCTCTTCCTGTTTCTTGTGTCTTAACCACCTAGCTCCTGAGTGTGGTGAGGACAAAACCAGTAATCTCAGTGATGAAATCTACATAAATACCCGAAACAACATTCAGTCCTTGCAATGCACTTGTCTGCCACCTTTGTAGACCCTGATTTCTGTGAGTGCTCAACAGAGATGCTTCTGAACCTGCTGTCACTCCAATCCATCTTCATTACTTAGGAGAATGATTTGTTTAAAATTCCCTTTTTACTCGATTATGAAATATATTTTAATTTGACAGCAATGTTATTTTTAGTAATACTTTTTGTAGCCTTTAGTATTAACATGTAGTTGGGGGAAAAAAACTGCTAAATATTTATACTTCTCTTCTTTGATCTTTCACTCAGAAGAACTGAAAAGGTATCACACTTAACATTTTTATTATAAATATTTCAGATAACGTTTGAAAGAGGCCAAATTCACCTCTCGCATTGGATTTGTTCAACTTATTGAGATAGGTTGTCACTCTTTAGTGCTTCCAGATGGCAATTCAGTTGCCAATGGTTCGAAACCTTTGGGTGATACTGTTGTGACTAATCACCAGTGACAGAACCGTTAAATATTACTGTTTGACCAAACCCTCTTCCTTCCTTTTACTTGCATGCTGTATCTCAGGGGGAGGTAAATATAGTATCTTCACACAAGAAGCACAACTCTGCAAAAGCAATGCATCTTCCAACGGTACATTTTGCTAGCAGGTTGCGTCCCTCACCCTTTCCAGTGCTAGCCAGTTGTGCTGGAAGGCAGTGCGCTGTCCTGTCTAAGTCATGGAGTTCTGCCAGATCCACAGAGCCTACTGCTGCCAGAGCTGCCTCATTCTCCATTTAAATTATTTGTCATTTAGGAGGTCAAGAGAAACGTGGAAAAAGTGGGAGAGCCAGCAGAGACAGAAAGTATGTTGATTAGTTGTTCTTTTACTCACTGAAAATGTACATTCTTCTGTGAGAATTTGATATTATTTGCTGGCTAGCCGTCAAAACACTTCAGCTGTCAGTGCTGCAAGGACTTTCAGGTGTTGCATGCTTCTGTTCTCAGTATGCTCTGATTCTTCATCAGCTGTGTCAACCGAGTTTCTTTTCTAGAGAACGGCGTGATTCATCAGAGGAATTTTTGGCCTTGGCTTCTCGTGGGAGATACAGTCTTGCCATGGCTTCTGAACCACACAGGGAAAGAGAAAGTCAGGGAGCTTAGATAGCAATTCCTATGAGGCACAGTATCCAAACTGAGTAATTTTGTTCTTTTGGTTGCTGGATTGGCAAATGATTTATCCTATAGTGGTCAAATTTCAATCAAAAAATAACATAAAGTATTACTCCTTGTATTTTATTTTGGTGAAAATATGATTAGACATTGAAAAGCATTTGACACTGAACCTTCGCAGTTAAATCTAGGGAAAGTGAAGCTATACAAAACTCTGTGCTGTACATGGAACAGGTGTTCTGTCTTGTGTGATGCTGAGACTAGCATTTTTTCTCTTATTTTCAGCATCCAATTATTTTTCTATGTTTAGTACATAATTAAATGTCCCAAATATTTTACCAAACAACCTTCTCATTTGCCACTGCAATGGGTAGCAGTTATTTCTCTAGATTTTGTATGTGTGTTTTTGTATCAGAATGTGTGCTTTGTCCCATGTGTATTCCACCTGTGCAGTCCTTGGATCTGTCATAGTGATAACCCTGAAGAAGAAGTAGGTTTATTTTATCATATTCTGAGCCACAATGGCTTGCACACATTCTGATCTTTGTGTGCAAGCCCACTGCAGGGCTTCCTTTTATTCCTGAAAGCCTCAGCCTTGATACGTTGAGAGACTCATTCCATTAAAAGTACATAAAGTTGCGTCTCTCTGGCATGATGAGTGCTCCAGGGTTACTATGCTGAGAGCAAAGCAAGTCTTGAAGATATTCAGCCTCTAGCCTATTCTTGAATCTTCCTGGATTTAGAGCAGGGTTTTGAACTGACTCAATAGATGGAGTGGTGGGCCCTTAGAAACTGAACAGGCCTGGTGTGATTGGAGAGAGCAAAATTTCCCTAACTAAGGGAACTTCCAAATCTAAATCTCAGTGGAAATCATTCCTTAGTGTTGGTATGGATCAGATATGATGGGAATTTTGTCACCTGTGCTTGATAAATATTTTTCCCAAAGAGAGGGAGATTGGAGAAAGACAAGCACAGATACTGGCATTCATACCCTTGAGAACTGTTTTTACACCTGCTTTACAACCATTGATCATTGCTTTCTTCAAGGAATCAATGAGTTGTATTAAAAAAAGGGAAGGGAAGGGAAGGGAAGGGAAGGGAAATCCCAAACCCCGGAGGTTTGGATTTTTTTTTCTGGTTTTCCATGGCACCAAAAGTCTATGTCATGGTTAGCTTGTGATCCTATGGGGACTTCAGATACCCTTTTGGTATAATGGAGAACGATATTGTTCTTTCTATACTTCACACTATTGGTATTTCGTCATTGCTTGAATGTAATGGATTCCATTACTTTTGGTGCTGTGAGGCTTAAGAGCTCTTTAATGGGAAGTGCTTGGATCTGAGATGGGTTAACTGTATTGTTGGCTGGTTACTGAGACAGCTATAACAGTGCACAAGGGAAATATTCTTTCAGTTTTTTTTGTGTAACTTACTCAATTTACAAGAGTTCCTTCTGCTTGGTAGCTGATGGAAAAAAGCCCTGCACCACCCTCACATTAGTTCTTTTGCTGGCATTCAACAAGCCAAGGTGGCCTCTTGAAATGAGAAAAGGTAGCTAGAGGCCAAAGTGCTGAGCCAAAGCACAAATAATTGGTTGAATTGTTTCAATTAACTTTTAGTGAATGCATCTAACAGCCAAGAGACTTCCTACTCTGGGTGATGCTTGTGAAACATTATTTCAGTATATAGCTGTGTCTCTTCTGGCACGTAAGAAATTAGGTGACAGATTTAGGTAGAAAAGGAAAGTCATGATATACAATGGGTTCATACTTGACATGAGCCATAATGACAATGGGTTAGATCCTATTTAAGGCTACATGACAGTGTCTTAGTGACTGAGAAGCTGAAAAAGTTTGAATGTTTGCATTTTTCATCTAACTTTCCTTAACTTAAATAGCAGGTGTTATTTATGTGGTTTGCCACTGCATCCCATACCATGCTCTTTATTTCTCTCAATAACCTGGCTATTAACAGAATTTTGACATTTTTTTTTCTAGATTAAGAGATAAGCTTAAAATGAATTAATATTAAAGAAAGACTGAATGCAAAGGCTAGAGGTTCAGAGTATTCAGATACAGAATACAGATACAGAATTCAGATACAAAACAGCAAAAAGTCCATTACAGTCTCAAGATGCTGAAATATAATAGCAATCTTTTTGGTCCAATTCTATGTCAGTGAACACGCATCTCTTTTAAAATAAAAACAACAAGAAAAAACCCTCAGTGGTCAATGTTGATGGTCTCAACACGGCTACGTTGACCTGTACTGTTTTTGAAACTGAACAATTCTGCCAGGTGTTGGCTGGAAAAGTTCTGCAACAGAAATGACCATTCTCTGCTTTCTGTGGGTTTAAGCCAGTTCTTTCTTCTGGAGGTGATCTAGTGCCTTTCACTGGCATCAAAGTCACCTTAAACAAAAACACATCCATTTTTTAAAGTGCACTTTTTTTTTTTTTTTTTTTGGTGTACAATTCACTCTTCTAGTGAAATGGAGTATTAGCATTTAAAAGGACTGATGAGAATGCATCTTTGGGAATGGCCTTTGTTCAGAAAATTATGTGTATATTCTACATGCATATCACCATGGTAATTGAATTATTTGCCATTGACAGTAAGGTATATAGCACAAGCCTTTTGCCATTTTCCATGATGTGGTTCCTAGCAAAGAGTGCTATTTGTCAATTTAAAATTTATAGTATGACATTTAGCAGTTGTGCCTACTGTCATAGTGGACATGGTCTGAAAGCATGGAACAAAAAGGAAAAGGTAATTACATCCTCTCTGTGCTGTTGGATGCTGAAGTCTTTTCTGTCTTTTTAAGACAGGCATGTGGAGAAGCAAAAGTAAACGGGGAAAGAAGAAGCTTTGGCTGGATAGATTCTTCAGAGTGAGTTTTTAGCTGTGTCAAGTGAGTTTCATGCAGGCACTTGGGCCAAAATCTACCAAACATCATGGAGGTCTTCCTTCCCATAGATTTCAGAGAAAAAAATGTAGGTGGCTCTTTCTGACTTGGGTATCTAAACTATGCTCTCTCCTTATTAGTCTTGTTGGAAACTACCACATGGAAACAGACAGATATGGCTATGCATTCAGTTTCTATTGGCTTTCCTGAAAATGTTTTTGTGAGATGATGGAAGAGATTTCTGTGGTGTCACTAGGGGTTGAACATCAAATCTGTGGCCTGGATTGCTCAGTGCAGGAGAGTTTTACCTGCCTTAAACTCAAGGTGTTTTTTCTGTTCTAAATGAAGTCAGACTCCATGTCTGAAGAAAACAGGGATGAGTTGAGAATACCTATCTATGTGTTTGGTATTCTTTTAGTTTAGTATTTCTCCGCATTTCAGCTTACAAGGACCATTCTGGAACTGTGTGATCCACAGTGCAAGGCCAAAGCTGTGCTCTCTACATGGCTCCAGCAGCTATGGTTCCAGTAATGTGAGCGTATTTTCATTTCATGCACATTATCATAACTCACAGGACAATGCTGCAAAGACAGCAAGCCTTTCTCATCCGTTCTCTGCATACTCAGAGCATGACCTGATCACTCTGAAATATGTAGGTGGTCACTGAGTACTGGGTGAAGGTTTATGGAAGGTAATTACATGATGAATCTTTCTTTGGGATATAGGATGAAAACTGATGTGGCAGGAATTGGGAGAGACTCGAAGAACCTCATTCACACAACTCAGTTAACATAGAGAAAAAATCTTGAATACTTGTGTTACCATATGTATAGGTCTTTCATTTCAAAAAATATTGTGTAGGAAAAGGTACAATATGGATATGGCACTGAATAGTACCGCTTAGTGCCTCTCTCAGAGAACAAAAGACAGAGTACTCATTTTCGCTACTTGATGCTGTGGGAGATTCTCATCTCTGCTTATCTATTCCTCAAAGTAAATCCAGCTTTCTAGAAAAATGTCTGGTGTTCTGTTGTCCTTACCCATTTAAGAACAGGGCTAACCTCCATACAGAAGTCTCTGTGCTTCTGTGCTTTATACAGATATAAAGTAGAACACTGTTAAAAAGTACAGTGCTTTTCTTTTCTTTCCCCTCCAACTCCCTGATGCCCTTTATCTCCCTCTTCAAGTGCAGGATGGGGAATTCTTGCTACAGTATTGCACATAGGTGAGCCAATACCAGACATTAATTCTTTAGGGAACATTTTGGTTACCAAATGACCGCATGTCTTACTTTTATCTGCCACTGCGGCAGGTTGTCCAGTGGCTGTGTGTTCAGATATGTTGCTATTGGTACCTTCTGGGGTCAGCTTTAGAGACAATCTGTATTTAAAACATCATTCATTGGACTTCCATGCAGGGGAAGATAATGCACAGTTATTAATTTTTATTGCCTAATATAGCCTTTCATTCTAGCCCTGAATCCAGTGTCAGGTTGCTTTCGTGGTCATTTTATAGGATAATGGGAAGACTAAGGCCCCTTTATTTCTTGCTGTGCTCAGTTATCAGGCTGAAATATCAAAACTTATACACTGACCTTCAGGGTGGCCACATGCAGTGAATCTGACCAGGCAGTGAGTAGTTCTCTAGCACATGGAGGAAGCTGTGTGCCAGCTCATTAACATCACAAGGCAAAGCTGTTTCCTCCAAAAAACACATGAAAGAGTGTTAGACGTTTCACCTCAGTGTTTATTCACTGACTGTAATCCTGTTTCCTCCTGTGGCCTCAGAATACATCCCTATCTTCTTTTTCCCTTTGAGCAGTGCTTCACTGTATTCACTGCATTTCATTACCTGAAAGCCGCAGGCTGGTGCAGAGGAGACTTATGACACTGAGATCAGCTAAAGCCTAATGGGAGAGAAGGAGTCCGCGTGACTGCAAGCTGCGTGGAATTGTCTGGAGGTGCAGCTTAGGTAAATAAAACCTAATGCACTCAACGTTAAGCTTCTTCTTCTCTTCTTTTTTTTTTTTTTTTTTTTTTTTTTTTCAACCTAATTAAGCTGCTGTTCTCAGTTTTGGCCTCACATTTTCTGTTGCTTGGGATAGAGAGCTAGAGAGCTGCTTCTTCTGTATCACCAGGCTGCAGCATGACAAGCAGGAGTCCACTGTGCAGTAGCTGAGCTATCTTTAAGGTAGGCAAACACTCTGTGACTCTGAGCATCCTCGCAGAACACAAGCAAATCAAGAAAGAAAATCAGCAAACATATTATTTGCTGACAATAACTGTTTCCAATCACACCTGATGGCAGTGATAAATCTCATTGTCCTAGTATTTTAATTTGAGGGACAGGTATCAGGGAGTAAAAGACCAAGAAGTACTTGTCCCCATCTGCCTTGAAAAGTTAGTTAATACTACTGTGAAAACAATGGTTAAGTTTTCTGACACTTACAGCTTGTCTTTATGGAAATATCATTAATCCCTTATACTCTTTTTAATTAGTAATAAAGATATAATTAATTCTAGCTAAAAGGATGAGAGAAAAATATAACAACCATGTGAGTGATGTGTAGCCAGCCATATGTATTAGCATTTATATCATTTTTTTGGCTATAATTACAATTAGATTAATTACATGTAATGCAATCCAATGCTTATCTGCAGTTACATCTAACCAAATCGCAGTCCAGTGCTGCTCTATAAGACCTTTATCCTTTCACAGTTTAAACGCATCCTAAAGATGCTGTTTTCCACAATACCCACAAGAAACTATTGCATCATGTTGTGACCTATTTAATTTGCCCATGAATGAACTGCTTGCTAGGATGGATGGAGAGGGTTATGTAAACACAGGGGACAAGAGAAATCATTGCCTTCAGTTAACCATGACCAGTCAAGAAACAGTGGTCATTGTTACCCCTACCACAGCTTAGAAATGGTAAGCAAACTTGTGTTCACATCACATTAAATGCTAATACTGAGTTTTCCATCATGAGATATGATCTCACTATATACAAGAGTTCAGGACTGGGCTTGTGACTGTACAGCTTCTAAAGAGATTTTCAGCCTAAGCAATTTGGAAATGTTTTTGTTCAGGTGGGTTGCTGTAACACCTTTAAAAGCTGAAGTACAACAATCTGTAATGGTATTTGCCAGCCTGTTTTTGATACCTTTTTTTCTATTGAGCCCCAATCTTACTCCAATTTCTCTCTTTCAGTGGCCAAACCCCTCTTGTTCAATTTCCATGCTTCTCCCAGATCTCTCTTCTCATCTGCTTTGCAGTGGTAGAGCAGAGCAGAGCAACACTTTCTCTGCAGTTACACCTCCCCCTCTTTTTCTGAAGACCGCTTTTCTACAGCGTTTATCCTGCACCTTGGGAAAGCTCTTGGCTGGTTTTTAGCAGTTAACTGCAGTCAGCTAACATCTCATGAAATGTAGTTTGCCTTTTCTTGTACTAGTCAGCTTTAACTTGCTTCACCGTCAAAGAACACACACACAAAAAGGAGAAATCCTTTAATTTGAAATAATCTTTTTGTTGTAAACTGCCAGTGAGAGCAGAGCAAGCTTCCCACCAAAGCTGAATGAGGCAAAGTTGCTATCAAATAGCTATTCTGAGATAAAAACTACCTGTGCCTATTTCTTGTAGGATCTATGTTGAAATGAGTATCTTGAGAGATTTATCTTTGTACATGAGCACATATAACTTCAGTTTTAATCAAGTAGCCATAATAAACATGATATCTGACCTGAAACATTTTCAGGAAAGAGATGATCTGAAGCTTGATGAATGCCTCTGTGCACCATTAAATGCAAACTTCTGCTAGTCTGGGAGAGTCTATCTTCCATCTAGTACTTGATCTCCAGTTTCCCTTTATTTTTCCCTCTCAGATTTTCCTTCTTTCACTGCAGCGGTTACCTTTGAAAGTAGAAGCTGTGTGGGCTCCATTTGAGGATGCCTCATCTGCCATGTAAATGCAGTAATACAAGCACTGCAATTATAGAGATATCCCTTTCGTGCAGGACCTACATATTCTGGCCTATTTTTGATGGAGAGCAAGACAACAAGCCTGTCACATGCCTTTCTTTCTCTTCACACAGATTTTTGCTCTCTTATTCGGCTTATTGGTTTGTCCTAGTTTTGCATTACCTTGTCTTTGCCCGACTCAGCAGCTGTTAAATATATATATATATTTTAACTTTTAATTTCCATTTTATTTTTGCTGGTCTCTTTTGCCTTTTCCTTTCCACAGCAAGGGGTAAGAAATGTTGACATTTGTGCCTGCTGTCACGTCATGCCCTGCTTCTTCCTGAGTTTGCTGGGCTGTCCCTGCTTTGCTAGGCCAGCCTCGTGGTGTGGTGTTGTCAGTTCCCTTTGTGGCCACTTTTACAGGAAAGCCATCCTGAGCAGCTCAGTGAGGGCTGCTGCCCTACCTCATGGCAACTGATGGGGAGGCCGGCTTCTTCCCTTCATGCCAGGGTGCATCTGCCATTTTGGCCATGGAGCAGTAGGGCAATGTCCCACAGCACCTCAGCTGCAAAATGAATGCTCTGTGCTTGCGTCTGTTTGTGGAGCCTCCTCCTCTGTGCTGGAGGCTGGATGGCGAGGCTTGAGATGTCCTGTATTAGCTAACCGCTTGCCAGCACGTGGAGATTGAGCAGTATTTTCCTTAGTCTGTCACGGCCAGCCCCACTGGTCTGAGGGGAATATGTGTGCACAGTGCTCCCTCAAGACTGCCAGGTTAGCACCAAAATGAGAGAGTTACCGTGTCAGCAGCAGTTCAGTCATGTTAGCATAGCCCTCCTCCTGGGCTTGTTTACCCTGATAAGAAGCTGACACACCGCAGTACTCAGCTGAAGTTAACTCATACAGGGCTGGCTGGTGGCTCCCGCTCAGCCTTGGTCTCTGTCAGCCTTGCCTGTGACACAGGCAGCCCTTCTGCTCTTATTTTTTCCTATCTAAACTTCCTAGTGGAGAGCTGGCTCAGTGACCCAGAAGAGGTCTGTGTCCTGTTGTGAGGCACATTTTAATGTAGAAGGCCAAGCAGTTTCTCTCAAAGTTTGTTGTTGTTGTTGTTTGTTGTTTGTTTTTGTTTTCAGTATGAGTATCTGGCAGAGGGTGGGAGTAGAGAAGGACCCACAGCAAAAACAAGTGGAAATGTAAGGTGGACTTCAGTAAAATCCTCTGCAAAAATTAAAATTCAGCTCAATCCCACCTCTCCAGACTGTATACTTTAGCATTAAGATGATTTTCAAGCAACAGGAATAAAATTAGACTGCAAATAAAAAAATGCTCCAGAGGGTAAGTGTTCAGCCTCAAGTATTTGCATTTGTAGGCACATATATTTATGGTTCCTCTTTTGGTTTATATTTTGCAGGACAAAGAAGGTCAGCCATTGCTACCGTATTGTTTACCGTCACCCTGAGAGGACTTTAACGCAGAACGAGGTGCATCGTATCCATCAAGCTATTGAAGAATCAGCAGTTCGAGAACTTGGGGTTGAGGGCAGGTTCTAGCATTGTTGGTCTGAAGCCCTAATGACAGTTGCTTTCTCTTTTTTTTCTCTTTTATTTTTTTTTTCCCTTGTTTCTTTTTATCTTTTTGGGGTGGGGAGTACAAGAGGGATTTTGTGACTGAACATAGCACATGGAAAACAATTGATAAATAAGCAATGGTAAAACTACCAAATAATAAACATTACTACTGAGAAATCATTGACAAAGCACCGGTGCTTTATTTTAAGAAAGGGGGGAACAACAGTAATGTAAGATTTCCCTCCTGCTACAATAAGGAATACACTGCCTGGTGGTTTTCTGTGTTGTTAATTGGTCCCTGGGTTCCATTAAACTGTAAATACTTGGCATTATTTCTGGGTTGACAGGATCTTCTGTCTGTGTAACGAGTGAAGCAAAACAGAGACACAGCTTAGCTCAGGGAAGAAAAACTATTTTATTCTTCCACCCCTCCCTCTTTCTTAAGAAGGAATGGCAGGTTTTGCTTCAAGAAAACTTCAAAGAGGTACACCTTGCAAAGTTTGGCTCTCGTACCTTCAGAGACCCTCGGTATTGCTTTCGTCTGCTACAGAGACGGAGGAGAGAGTATGACTCTAGGGCTGGACTTGGGTCTTTTCACATGCTAGGCCATTGGTGAGTCTTTCCTGTTGGATGTCCCTGTTCTCACAGAACTGAGTGGAGGCACATACCAAGGCACTCAGAGGTGTGCACCTTCCCCAGGTGAGGAGCTCCCTTATCTCATTTTCTAGGGGCAGTGTCTGCTCAGAAACTTGATGATTAAGGAATGAAACCAAACTGAAATGGGATCTCCTTCTATTTCAGACAGTAGTCACTTTATGGGTTGCTTGACTTTTTCATTGCAGGTTATAATTAAGTGCATTTTGGTAGTGGTATGATGATAGGTTCTGCAGAAGTGTTCAAATGGTCTGATAAATACTTGATGAGCTATTGCAGATGCTGATATGGAATATGGGACCTGTTTTTACCTCCTATGGTATTTCATACAGTCGTGCAGGTCACATCTGGTTGCTGTGCAGGGAACATTCTCTCCTTCAGGGAAGAAGGCAGTAAAATCACTGCAATAACCAGCATCTAATGCTGATTTATACCTTATCAAGAAACATCTGTGCAGTGAGCTTGTACTCCACCATAAGAAGCCAGTTACTATTGCAGATGTGACAGAAGCAGAAAGCTCATTTAAATTTCATTACTCAACATATTTAGCTGTGTAAACAAATCCTAATCTAAATTGCTGTTGTGTCATCCAAATAACTTGATTATGAAAACAATATGCTAGGCTGTCTACAAGGCAACAGAATGGGTGCCATTTAGGCAACAGAAGAACCTACTTGTTTATTTTTAAAGCATGATCAACTAAGATCCCTTAAACACAGCTTAGCCTGTTTGATCTTTCTCTGTCTCCTTCATCCTTTCATATTTCAGGATTCTCAGTGAGAACCACTGAGGAGCACTACAATGAGTTGCACTAAAATTAACTGCACTAATTTTTCCAAGACAGGGCCTGATCCATGCTACCACATGGGGCAGCAAATTATGTGTATGTTAACTGGTGGTACTGAATATGGAGAGAGCTAGAACCTGCTTGCTGTACCAAAATATAATGGGGCATAGAAATTTGGGGAATTTAAGGAGGAGAAAAATAGACAACAATGCTTTGTCACTGTAGCCACAGATGTCACTGCAACAGAGTTGTCCTTGAGGTTGACCTAAAACCATGGGATCATCTTCTGGACTGGTTGTTTACATATCAGCAACTTCAGTGCAAAACAAAATGTGAACCATTCAAATTAAAAAACATCAACCAGGAGCAAGTTTGAATAAAATTATATGAAGGATTCTAAGGCCTGTAAAATCAGATGGGCTGGCTGTGAGTTTAATAGGAATACTTGGGTATGTTTAGATTAAGTAAGCCTTTGTCATATATATTCTAGGATTAATCTAATCTACAAGCCTATTGTTTTGTCAGAGATTCACCACTACTAGCAAAGTAGACCTCAGATCAGAAGGCATGGGAGTTGCAATTTTATGCCACTGTCCTTTGGGAAATAGGACTTTTCCTTCTTTACCTGTCCTTGATTTTACCAGGGAAATTTGCTATGGGCAGTAGCAGACTCTAAACTGAGTAATCTGAAATCACATGCTCCCTTGTGGATTCCAACAGAGAGCCCATGGGAATCTAATGGTGTGATAACCATAGTTTATTTTACTGTTAATCAGAGACAGATGATGCTACCAGTATCTCAGTGGCTGGTCTGATCCCTGGTGAGAATGTAAAAGACCTGGCTGAGGACAGTCCTTCGTACAGTCCCTGACCAATTCTGTCACAGAAAGGGCTACCCTCACCTGTCCCTTGTTTTTTCCTAAGACACAGCACAAAGGTATGTAAACTAGCTTGAAGACCAGGAACAAGAGGCTAGTTCAACCTCTAGTCTGCTGCCCTACAGTCTGTCTCACAAAAATCCCTTGATATCTCACTGGCCCACATTGCAAGCAATGGCTGTAATTGGATGGGCTACAGGTCTAGTAAAGGTGGGTGAGTTCCTAAATATGAAAGTGATACCATGCTGTTGGAAATATTAAGGGGAAAAGCATTTGATTACTTAGTGTGCATACTGACTGAGTGGTGTAGTGGCAGGCACAAGGCCATGCTTCTTGTTTTTATCAACTGTCTGTGTTTATTTTTGTGTGCCGCTGGGTTTTATATCAGCGTCCTTTAATAAAAGAGAAAAAAATCAATTTGTAGCAAAAGATGCAACATGTCCCCAGGAGAACAGGCTGGGGATTTCTTTGACTGAATGTTGTGTACTGTTTTAATGTTCTGGGTGCTGGTTTTGTTCATAGTTGCCATTGGTTTTCAAGTTATCTGTGATTCCTGGAAGACTAAAGATTTTGCTTTAACACTCAGTTTGGGATATTCCCAGTAAACTGGCATCAGATTTACAGTGCACTGAGACTTACCTGGTTTTGTTGTTCTTGTTAAAGGCACTGCAATGGAAAAGTGCTGTGAGCAGTAAATTGCTCAGTGTTTTTACCCTTGAGATTTCAGTGACCTCTGCCATCCATAAACTAGTATTGCCAGGCACAATCAAACAGTTGCACTAATCTGAAAACAGCTTTTTACTGAGAATCCAGACTTCATAAACCACTGGTGGTTTTGTGGTGATTTACCCTCCATTTAGAGTTTTACTCCTGTCCCTTCTGCAGATTGGTGGCCATACTTTAGCACTGAATTTATCAGCTTCGTACTCTGTGCAGCTGTGCTGATTATCACAAGTATTGACAGATTGGTCCCAGCCCTTGGATAAATTCATGCAGGGCTTAGCTTTTGGATTTGAGGTAAAATCTCATGGCCGAGCCAGGACTCTTTGGTGGTCCAGTGAAGTAAACTCAGGGAGTCTCCCCCCCCCCAAGAAAACAGAACAAAGTCAAATGCATTGAGTTCATGTTTGGGTAAAGCTGGAGAACCTTGTCTTCACTGTGAGGTGACTGGAGGTGGGCTGGTGCTTATTCGTT
This sequence comes from Oxyura jamaicensis, assembly GCF_011077185.1. Classification (NCBI taxonomy): domain Eukaryota; kingdom Metazoa; phylum Chordata; class Aves; order Anseriformes; family Anatidae; genus Oxyura; species Oxyura jamaicensis. The sequence continues at coordinate 69,808,375 of NC_048894.1, read as the reverse complement.
AGGCCAAGGTTAAAAAGCACTCTGTCTTTTTCGCCCCGCCACACATACACACACAGACACAGAAGTAGTTTTATGTGCAAGGAAGTTCTGTTGAGTTCAGTGCGAGCATATAAAATGGCTGTATTGGCTATTTCAGTGACAGACCTGCTAGCTGGTATCACTGGACTATCCCCGTCAGAGTTGTTACCATCTGGGCGAAAGAGGGATTTTGTACTTCAACTCTGATATTTCAGAGTAGCTGTATTTTTAAAGCTCAGAGAGTTTTATTCGGATATTATCTGCTCTCTTTGCTAAAGATGGTTCTTTATGTAAAAAGGATTTGCTTTCTATGTAAACCAGGCTATACTGACTAATCACAAACATCCTGATCAAATTTTAAGGTTGTGAGTATTGCCTCTGAAAGGTCACCAGGACTGAAGCATTCTTATGAGGACCTTCAACAAATCTGCACAAGAAACCAGTCATTGACACATTACCAGCTTTTAAACATGACTGCAGTTACAGCTGAATTGTGAGCTGAGTATCTCAGAAGAGAAGACTGCACTTCAACACCGAGCGCGGGCATATGCTGGGGGAGGGCATTGACTTTTCCAGAATCTGCTGTGCAAGGTTTGATCATCGTTAACATCTGATGCGGTCACGTGGTTGGCACTTCTCATGCTTTTATGCTTTGTCAGGTGGCCTCTGCTATTCTATTTATGCCCTCTGTTAACTAAGTAGAGTCTGTTTTAGTGTGCCTTTTATACTTCGAAAACTGTGTTAAAATCACTTCGGCCATGACCTGACTTTCTCATTTTGGTTTTGCTTGCTTTGTTTTTCCTTCTGTTACAGTTCTTACCATTAAAGTTTGGTATAACTTTGGTGAAGAAACAGTGTCAGACTGTAGGCAGGGAGATCTCTCATACCACAGACTAAAGCCTGTGCTCCCACGCCGCATTACTGCGGGGTCTCTCTGTGCTCACCCTCTGGATGCAGGTGATTAACACGCAGTCCAGGGAATTGCGCCTCTGCCTGCTCAGTAATTTGCTGGGCAGCACTGCAGTCATCCAGAGCAGCTGCCACTTAAATGGGCAGTAGATTGTTCTCTTTTTATTTTAGTGTCTGCAGCTTCACATGTATCACAGCGTGATACAGCCAGAAGCACTGTATTGGTATTTGCTGCAGCTAAACATCAATTAGATGCCTCTCATGACTTGGTGCCTATGCAGTCATTTTTCAGTAGAATCGCTGCTTGCTCATGAGGAGTTATTCATCTACAGATGTCAAAACCTGAGGCACGTTGAGACGAAGGGCCAGGATTAAAAGATTTTAAGACCCCAACAGATACAGATAACTGCTTGTGGAATTTTGTTGATGTCTCTGCAGGTTTGAAAGACCCACTGGGCATCTTTCCAAATGTTTAGTCACTTGAAACGTTTTCAAACCTGGCACTCAGCGACCATAGTGACACTGGAGTTGATTTGGGAGAGGGGAAAAGTTGTAGCGAGCGATCACACTGTAGTTGAACAGCAAGGTGGGAGGAGTTGTCTCCTGATGTCCTGGGCTTAAAGCACTGAATTATCCTCTCTCCCTCCCTCTCTCTCTCCCACTATGCTTCCGGGAGGCACGGATGTGCATTTGGCTGCCTGCCTTCACATAGGCACATAGTAAATAATTAGCATGCATAGCCAAGCTTTTTGGTCATCCGTTATTGTTGTAACTGATGATTAATTTAAGGGGCTATTGATTCCCATACCAAATCTGTACTCGCTGGTGTTGAGAAACTAATAGTCACTCACAAGATCTTTATTGACAGATCTCAGTGTAGGAATTGAATAAGTCAGCATGGGAATGGAAATGTGTTTCCATGCAATCTGTAGGTTGGTTCATGTCTTTCAGGTCACAAGGGGATGTGAATTGACTGAAGTTTAACTCAGTCAAAGGTTTAACTTGCTGTGCCCTCTCTGAGACCCTTTTTGCCAGGCATCCAGCAGTTAGGTGGGTGCTTTCAGGAGGGATGGGCCATCTGAAATCACCAAGCAGCTCTCCAGAACCATCTCCCCAGTGTCTGTCTTGCCAAGTACAAGTCCTGTCTTGCACAGGAGCACTGGTGAGCCTGATTGCCTACATTTTTATGCCATGTGCCCACTGTACGCTGAGGCCTACTTTGTCATGCCCTCCCTTGCAATGCCTCCTTGCCTCTACAACCTCCTCAATGCTATTTAAGCTCCTTCCCATGACCCAGAAGCTCATTTTTTCCCACTTTCTACCACAGTGCCCTGCTCAGTGCCAGGTGCTTTGCTGGAGATTTGCTCAGACTTCATCCCCTCTGCTGGCATGAAGCAAATCAGATTGATGGCCCCTGTGCATGTGGGTTAATGTTTCTGTAGTAACTTCACTTTTGAGTGTCTGTACTCAGCACAGCTGGTGTTTTTTAAAAGGGGCTGCTGGAACGTCATGCCTTGGAGACCCTCACCTTGAAGTCCAGTGTGGGTGAGATTATTCCCCTGGGTTCAGAAGTCAGCGGTGGTCACTAACAGTGCAAGGATGGATGCCCATCACCACTGTGCATACACTTGCTTCTGTAGGAAGATGAGACAGAGAAATAGGGTTGTAATGAAGGTTGTTAGCATAAGTGTATCATTAATGAAAGTTCAGAGAGGGGAAACAACAAATTAGTAAGAATCTGATGCCCAGCATGATGTCCTCCACGTCCTTCCAGAATATGATTACAAATGTGTTTTTGTTAAATAATTTCAGCAGCCTTCTGTGTGTTTACAAGCTGCTGTGTTATTGCGCTTTATAATCTGCATCACTTTTCATTCATTTCCGCTTGCTAGAAAACAAAAAAAAAGTGAATTTGGTTAAGAATGAAACTATTTCCTGTTGTTTCTTGTCTAGAAGCATTACCTCTTATTTTTGAACAAGGAGGGCAGCCCAGCATTTCTGAGGAGATGTTCAGCACCTAGCACAATTATGTTACTTGTGTGCTGCACACACATACACATGTGAAATAGGTTGGAGTGGGTGATGTGAGCCTTATTTCTGTGCTGCAGATAAAAAAGCAGAGTTGTTGTTCACCATACTCAGTGTGATTAGAGACTTTTGTCTCCTGCTGCTCTGCTCCAATACACAGAAAATCACCTTTTTCCAAGAAAAATTCAATACTTTCTGATGCTTCCTGCTGTCAGAGAGCCAACAGTCTTCTGAGCACTCTCCCTTCAAAGAGGAATCGAATTTTTAGTCAGAGAGAACTCCCTTTCCCACTTGAGATGCTTTCCTTTCAGGCAGAAAGACTTTCTGGCATCTGTTTTAGGCTGCTTTGCAACACCTGCTGCTGGTGACAATGCAGGTCTTTTCCGCCTTGTGGGAAGAAAGGTGGCATAATGGAAAGGTTGGATTTATACAATAAATTCGAACTACTTAAGTGCCCTGCTTTAATTAAAAATAAAGTAAAGTAAAATAAAGTAAAATCCTAGCCTCTTATTAATAAAAATCAGTTTTGATCTTTACTAGAGGGCAGGCTTGTGCAATGGTAACATTTCCACATCAGCGCAGCATATGCGGCTCCGACAGAGGGCAACTTTGTCACTGAAGGCTCTTTCATTCATGTTGGAAAATTGCTTCGTAGTTTTCTGGCTTCCCTTCTAGTTGCTCACACATCTTAGAGTCTTTGGCAGTGCATTCTCTGCTTATTCTCTAACACCTTCTGTGATACAGACTGAATTCCTTGACTGTTCACAGCGTTGGAGTTATTAAGCATCCTTAGGCTATTGTGAAGTATATCATCAGGGGAATCAGGACTTCAAAGGTGCTCAGCAGGTGGCATGCCCTCTGCCTGGAGACCCCCCAGCCCAGGCCCAGGCAGCCCGGCCTGCAGCAGGGGGCTTGTTCTGCAAGAGCAACACAGACTTCTGGAGGGTTTGTGTGCATGGACATGGGTTTGCCAAGCTGGGCAAGAAGCAGCACATCTGTGAGTGGGCTTCTGCCCAGATAGTGGATGGGCTGCCCATGAGACCTGGAATGAGGTTCACTTCAAGGCCAAGGATGGCAACATGTGGTCAGGACAGGGAGGAGAAATTCCTACCTTGAGTTCAGCTTGTCGCAGGAGAGCCACCATAAGATGTGCCAATCATGTCCTTGAGAGGAACCTTGTTACCTGCCAAGAGGAAAAGGCTCTGCAGAGGACAGGGCAACAGATGTGACAGTGGGTTTTAACTTGCAGGGCCTGTTGATTGCTACTACTTTCTCTGGGGTATGAAGTAGATCAGCTGGATGAGAGGATGTCCAAACAGTGCAGCCTCTCCTAGCAGTAATGTTTCAATGGAAACATGAGGAACAGAAGAAAAGTACTGAAATTTCCCAGTGGTAAATAGATGTGAACTACACCACATGAGGAGTTCTGCCCTGCGTTCAGGTGGCACCTGTTACATGCTACTAGGGAAGAGGCAGTTTGATGTAAATGCAGACAGCATTCTGCATCGCCGTTTCCGCCTGGAAACCACATCTACAGTCCAGGCTGATGTTAAGCCAAAGAGCTTCTTTGCAGTCTTTCTGAATAGGAAAAACTCAAGTCTGAGGGTTCTGTGCACTCCTCATATAGATCGTGAGGTCCATCCTAGGCCCTCGTGGTCCTAGTGACCTTTCCTGCATGGTTGTTGTGGTATTTTGTAAGTAAAGGCAGAGCACTGTACAGGGGGCCCCATGCAGAAAGCCCTTTGGGAAAGCACACCCTGTAAATGGGGTAGGATAGGCTTATTATGAAACCCCTTCACTTAGTGACAGACCTGAAAAAGAGGGGTCGATCTGATCATGTATGTGAGACTTTTCCTTAATAGGGATGATAACCCATAGCTTTCTTGCAAGATCTTAAGGATTTTGAAACTTTTTTCAAATGAGGATCAAATCATACACATTTATCAGACGCAAACTGAAGCCTGTAGAGGCTGAGGATTTTGTCTGGTGCCACAGATTAAGTCCTGAATCCAGGTGTCCCCGAGTCACTTTTGATCCAGTACCAGAGTCCCTCTCTGTAGGTAATGGGTGCCCTCAGCAATAAAGGAAGAGGAGACCTTACTGCTTTACCTGATCCTTGCAGCACTGTGCAAGATGAGGCCTCTTTTTACTACTCTGTTTCTCTGCATTGCAGTGGCATCTAATAAATTACACTGGATGCTTTCTCCACCTGATTTTGCAAAATCAAACCAGAAGTACAACAGTGACTGAGAGACTAAGTATGAAGGAAGGAAGCTGGGAGGCAAAGAGGGCCACCAGGCCTTTAATACTCCTCACTACTTCCCAGCCCTTTCTCCTTTCCAGAGCACATGCTGGGTGAGGCCAGCAGGACAACTGGCAGCATGTTCACAGACCTTTGGTACCTTGTGAATGCTTTTTCTGCATGGACATCAGTCTGGTGTGTGTACCAAAACTGCAACAGGAGCTATGTGGTTGCTGCCTGGGGCTTTTGCATGCCTGGTCTGCCAGAAGATATAATGTTCCCATTCAGGAGCTCTTGGCACCTTGGATATGCTGTGTGGAGGGAGATGAAATGCTTAATGATAAGGCTTACCCCTGCAGGTGCATTGCTCCAGGTATGATGGTGCAGAGAATGGCAGTGGTTCTTCTCACTCTGGTCCTGCCATGCACCCAGGCCAGTGCTCACCACTCACACTTGTATTGGAGTGACTTAACTCAGGTACATTTTTGTAGGGTGCCATGAGAACTAAGTCTCGTGTGATGATGACTGAAACATATTTCATCTTTTGAAAGGCTGGCAAGCATGCTTGAAAGCCTTTAATTGGCTTATCTAACTGCATTTTGTTTTTGTTGTCTCAATATGATGATGTATTTAGGAGTTCTCAACAGATTATTTTTCTTCCATTAACTTATTCGGTTTCCATTTGTACCCATGTAAACTCCTGTCATTCACATCCTGTGGCAAAGAGTTCAGCTAAGTTGTGTTAAAAGAAAGCATGCTTGGGATTGATTTGAACCTGCCAACTAGCTTCACCTGATGTCCCAAATCTCAGAATAACCCACACAGTCAACACCAGGCCATCAGTAACCAGAGGGGTTCTGACAAATCTGGGAGATTTTTAGAGAAGAGTGACAAAACTGATCAGGAGAGGTGGAAGTACAGGTAGATGAGTTCAAATTAAAAACGATGCACAGCCTAGCTAAGGAATGACTAACAAATGTGTGGTTTGTGAGACATGCAGCTCTTTGATGAGTACGAACACCCTCCCACTCTCCCAAGCGCAAGAGAGGAATTTTTAGCCTGACATGCAGGGATGTAACAAGGGCTAATGGTGTGACACTCAGGCTGAATGTAAGGTAAAATATCCTGACAGTGAGATGTATTTTGCTGTGGAGCAGTATCCCGAGGGAAAGGACAGGAGCCCAACTGCTTGGTCCTTTTTAAAGCTAGACCAGACAAATATTAAAAAAAAAAAAAAATTGTTCATAGAAAAATCATTAACTGGCAGAAAGATGTACTGGTGATCTAACAGGTGCCTTCCATTTCTAATTCCTATGATATGATGTTCTCTATAATGAGTTTTGACTGTTTTAAGCTCAGAGGGTAAAATGGAGATAAAACTGAAAAAGAAAAAGAAAAAAAAAAAAAGATTTACAAGAACTAAGAATAAAATGGAAGTTTATTTAATAGTATGAAAAGTGACAGATTGAGTGTTCCTGAGGCCAGTGGTGCTGTTCAAAAATAGCATTGCAAATGGGGAAGGAAAAGTTGTTACATGAGTAATATTATGGTAGTTACTTACTTTGATAGAGCTCCTGTAGTCCAGAAAGATCCAAAAACACGTTTCAGATTGGGTGTGTGCATATGTGCATTCATGTAATGTGAGAATTATTTCAGCTGAATTTAAAATGTACTGACCACTGGACTGAAACAGACCATTTTAGTGGCAAACAGCAACCTAATTCAGCAGTTTAGTGTGGAATATGATGAGTAACTTCTATAACTGAAACTATAGAAGAATTGGTTTCGTTTGGAAGAATTTCATTAACTGATAAATTATCTAGGCATGGGGTTCTTTTGCAGCTACCTTTCCCCATGTCTCTGCTTTCAAGGTAGAAAATCCTGGCAATATAGACTCGACTTCACTGGTTGTTTTGGGGTAAGAAGGGAGAAGTTTGATGAACTAGCATAACCCAGAACCGAGCCTCTTTGTACTGGCTTCAAGGACAGGCATGAAGTCACTCTTGCTGGTCATGTCGTTGCTGGTTCTTTTGGCCCACATCACCCTCACGCTCTCACCTCTTGGTGACTTTTCAAAGAGTGTTTCTTACAAAGGCTTTATTTTTCAGGCTGTTGGCCCTAGATACTTGGTTTATGTCATAACATCTTCCTGTGGGCCGGTTGCCTGGATGAGACTGCTGTAGGCAAAGGCTGCCTCTTTGTGTAGTTTTTATCTCAAGACTTGTCCTGACTTCCATTCTCTGAATTGCTGGAGGACAGGCGGACTCTCATTTAGCGTAGCAAAGAGAGCAAGCAAGATCCACCAGAAAAGAGAAGTCTGAAACTGTGAAATAGAGGCCATCTCTATATGGAACTAAAAAATGCAATTTGGAAAAACTGAAATGTATTATTTGATGTTTTTTTTTAATATTGTTATTTTAAAGTGAAATGTGTTTGTTGTCATTCATATGGAGGACATCAACTATTTTCTTATTTTTTTGTTTTCTTAACTAAGCATTCACAAATCAGAGTTAAAAGAGTTAGAAATTGGCCAGAATACAGATGTTAGCATAATTCTGTTTTGTTATTCTGCATGAAATTAGACTTTCTTAGAAGACAGCCTTGAGGAGTCATTTGACTTGAAAGAGGAAGGAGATGAGCTAGGTGAGAACTTGCATATTGAACACGTCATCCTTCTGAAGCCACATGTTCACCATGGAACTGACTCACATGACATTAAAAATTATTTGATCTCATTTACATTATCTGTTTAATTTGTTTAAAGTAGTATTTGTTAGCTTCACAATTATTCAAACACTATTAATTAGTTAATGAAGATGGCAAATGTTACTGTATAAAGTGATTGATTACTGAACAGCTGAGGTACTTTATAGTTTTACTACCTCTGGTTTTTACATATCACTAGACAGATTTATCCAATATTTGAGATTTTTATGCAATAGTCACTACAGATTTAGCTATTTGGGGTATTATCTAGTCATACATAAATCAGTCAGAATTTTCCTCTGACTATTTTTATTCTTATTCACAGAGGTTGGTTGGAGGTAGAGTTTTCACTTTTATCCACCAGAAATTTTAGCATTTAAACAAAACAAGATATCCATTCAACCCTGAGACAAAATTCTGCCACTCTCACACTTCCCAAATATCAGAGCCTAGAAGTATTTATTTAAAAAATAAATAGTGAGTCTTTTTTTTTTTTTTTTTTTTCTTTTTTTCCCCAGGTGGATGAGGCATTCAGAGATGTTAGAGGACTTGCTGCTTCCTTATGTGCTGGTGAGGAGTCAACAGTTTGAAAACCACCAGTAGGCTGAAAGCTACTAACAGACCACTTCATGGTCTGGAGTTCTCAGTACTTGCAGGTTCTTAGTGTTACAGCAGCTGACAAAATGGCTGTGCCAACATCTTCCACCACATGACCTGCTGAAAGTGCAAGGTTCCCCTGAAATGGCTCAAAAAGTCTCTATCCAAAAACTTTCAAGTAGTCCCAGGACTTAGACTGTATATTAGTATTTGACTTTCAGTCAGACACGTGTTCCTGCACTTTTTTTGTGAATAGAACTTACATTCATTCTTACATTCATTCTTCACTTATGCATCTTTGCAGTCTTACCTTTCTTAATAACATGATTAAGAAACTCTCAGACCGGGGGTTGTTCACCAGCTGCTGTTACATGATATAGCATTTAGTCTGGTTATACTGTCTTGTCTGGGGAGAAGACTGTCCTCTGGCAAGAGGCTGTGTAGATCCCTTACCTCTGTTTGCTTGGTGGCTGCTGGTATGAGGAGGCTGAAAAAGGAGGGAAGGGGCCTCATCCGGAATCTAGCAGCAAAATCACGGCACAGGTGAGTCAGAGATCGTTTCCTATTTAAATGTTGAATTCATATTAGGTAAAAGGAGGGATGTGGTTACAAATGCCAAGCAGAGGACAGATCCTGCTTGGTCAAGGGGGTCTAAATACCACAAAAAATGATGTGATCTACTGAAATGGGAGTTGGGGGCTGTTCTTTTTATTTGCTGCGATGGCATTGGCCAGTGAGACCATGGAGAGGTCACTTCCCCTCAGTTTGCCATTCTGTAAAATGGGAATCATGATGCCAGTTTTCCTGTGCCACATATTTTGAGACCTCTAAACGTAACACACTGCACAAGCCTGCTTTGTGAGCATGGACAATTCAAGAGACAATGTTTGCATTTGCATCACAGTACATCTCGATCATGTAGGGACTATGGGGTATCTGATGTAGCACAGTGAGAAGGGCTACTCAGGAAGCGGGTCCCTGAACTTCAGCTGGTTGCCATGGTGACAGAATAGCTTAGCACTGCAAGAAGACAGAAAAGCAATATATTGTGCTGGGGATAGCTTATGGCATCAAGGCTGCACGTTGAAGTACCTCTGGTTGTCTGGTTCTGGTCTTCTTGGACAATTTGCTGAGCTCTGGGATTTCCTCTCCCTGAATCTTCTTCTCCAGCTCACCTATGATGAACAGCTATGGGCCAAAAAATGAAAACATCACGGTGAGAGAACCACAGGGTAGCTTTCCCTTGGCTTTTTCATTGATATGGTGGGTGGGAGGGGATTCTGCATCTCTCTGAAGCCCTTTTGCAAAGACTTGGTGTTGAGAGCTGGTGAATACCATCTGCTGTGTTCAGTCAGTGTTTCTTCACCTTTAGCCAGGCCCTTGCAGACATGTTGGGCTGTGCAAAGCTGAAATCGGGCGTCTCTGTGCTGAGGGCTGAGAAGAGCAGTGCTTCAGCTGCTGAGGGCCTGTTCAAACATGCAGCATTAACCAAGGAGACCATGCTGGAACCAGCTCAGCTTCTCCATGGGGCCCTGGTGGGTGTGTGGGCTGAGGCACCACAGCACGTACGTTATGTTCATGATGAAATGTGGGCGATTTCTGCTGGTTTGGGGATTGTCTGCAATCTGTCACCAGGGGTGGGTTGTCTGGGCAGTGCTTGGTCATTCAGCTCCATGTCCAGATAGGCATGTGAGGCCTTCTCTTTGGTGGCCCATGTGTGTGATGGGGATCTCCAAGGGATTACACTGAATGGTCTGCTGGCATCAATGGAGCTGGTAAGAGGCAGGTGCTAAAAACTGTTTTGAGAGAAGTTGGAAGGCATAAAGAAAGGGCACTTTGGAGATGGGGAGTGAGCCAAGTGGCTGAAGATTGGAGGAAGGCACCAACTTAAGTAACGTGAATGTCCTTGCTCTCTGTTGTTTCTATTTTATAGTTTGGAATGAAAATGAGTGAGAACTTTCTGCTTTGCTGATGAAGAATCCCATGCTAATGGATGTGGTTGCGGGATGGGGGCCACAGATTTTATAAAGGAGGTGGACACACTTGGTGGTGACAGTAAGGCTAGCTTCTGAAGATGGGAGGAAGAAAACAGGGTCTAAGAAATCTCTTTAAAAACTAGGGAAAGCATATGGAAACATAACAACAAGATAAAATGGCAATTGCATATAAGCCCACGCATGCACTCACTCTCTTGCTCTCTCTCTAACACCCACGCACTCGAGTACATCTTTCAGTCCAAAATAGTAGGGAAAATACATTCTAGCTTTTATTATCAGGAGTAATTTCTCTTCACGTGTCACTACCAGGAAATTCTCAGAGCAGGTGGATACACTGCACAAAACTCATCCATATGCTTTTTTTTTTTTTTTTTTTTTTTTCTTTCCAACACCTGAGTAAAGCAAAGCAAAAAAGCCCCTGTGAACTGTTAAGTTGAAGAGCTAGACGCTGACAGCTCTTGGATGGATGAAGGCTGAACACAACTATTTGTATGCTAGTAATGCAACGTGAGGCAGCAGGATGATTGTGTGGGGAACCAGGGCTCACTTTACTCACAGGAATGGCTTCTAGTCCATGTCCTTTTTCCTCTGGATATGTCAGGGAACCTGGCTCCAGCCCCAGTGTGCATTTCCTTCACGAAATGCTTTGCAAGCTGGGGAATTTCCAACCCCTCGTGTTTAGCCTACAAGGAGGTTACAAGCATGGCCGAAAATAACCTGCTGGCTGCTCTTTCTTGGAGGTAAGATGCCATACAAGGTTGACATGTTAAGGTTGTATGGGCTGCACAGCAATTACACAGCAGAGTGAAGAGTGGTGGCTTCTGGCTGATTTAAACTTATACCGTCCTGCTGCACTGCTGGCAATAGCATTAATACTCTGCTCAGAAAGGCTGAACTTGGGGTATCTGCAGGTGTGGAGACTGGGACATCCTATGCTCTCTAAAGGTTGGCGCAGTCCACTTGGATTACATGAGCGAATGTTTGGTCCCACATTAAGCATGCTTGGACACCACCTCTCCTGGAATAAACTCTTAATATAGGTGTGAAGATTCACAATGCATCTGGCAGGCAATTTGGGGGTTTTGTCCTGTCTTTAAACAATACTGCAAACATCCCCACTGAGCACTGACACTGGGCATTCTGGCTTTGACTGGTGGTTGCTTTGCTCCATGAGGCTCGCCATCCCAACACACTTGGACCAAGAATCCCACCAGCTCATCTAAAAATGAAGATGGTTCATCACAATCATGTCCCATGTGGAGAGGAAAAGTATCCCTGGACTCTCCTGAGAATTGATCTGTTCTGTGTATTCAGTCCTGGCTAAGAGTCAGGAGCTTATTTTATGCAAGAGAAGATTATCACAATTCCTGGTAAGGAACAGAATATGAATTAGCAGGTTTTTTTTATTATATTTTTTTTTTAAGAGGCAAAACAATACTCATGATTCCCTCCCTCCACTTCCAGTTTTTCCTTCTTGCTGTCTGAATCTACTCAGTCTGAATTGAAAATATGTGGGAAAAAAAGTATATATATTTTTAATGGTGCTTGGAAGAAAATGGATTCTCTGAGTTTCTCTCTTTAAATGTGTCAACATAAATGACATCCTAGCAAGTCTTGCAGATTGCATGGCATAGGCAAATAACAACTATTTATTGCATTGGCTATGCAATTTTTACCGAGGTATTTCTGCTACATGCAGAATAGATGGAACAAATTTTCCTTGCATGTGTATACAGCGCCTGTCAAGTGATGCATACAGTTGCCTCCATTAGTGCTCATTTGTGCCAAGGTTTCTCATCCCAGAATTTAGCCCCTCCCAGAGGAAAACTGTATGAAACATTACAGAACAGGCCAGATTATATGCAATTTTCTGTCTAATAAGTTACATGTGGCATTTTCCATCCCTTTGGCCTCCTTGGTCTCCTTTCTTATAAAGGAAGTCTAAGACAAGTCTGTCATGGAGTTACATGAGAAAGACCTTGCAGATGACATTAAAGAGGCCAGCACTAACTCTTTAAGGTCTTTCAGTCTTTGGCTTGCAGCTGGTTTCAAAGGGATAGCAAAATAAAAAGAGAAAAACAGTAAAAAAAAAAAAAAAAGAAAAAAAAAAAAAGAAAAAAAAATATGTCAAGTGAGGCTCAACAAGGAAACACAAACACTCTGTGTGTGGGTATCAGTAGAAGTTATGTATGTAATCACCCTGGAATTAATTTGATTGAGAATTTTGATACTAAGGAAAATAATTAAAACTATTTCCTCTCTCTTTGATGTTTGTTCTACTACCGCTGCTCGTGCCACTGACTTTGGGTATTTTCTATTTATATGTTACTTACAAAATATATTATGCATCAACCCATTCCCTGGATAAGAACATCACTTCTGTTGCTTATAGCTGTCATCAGAGGGGCAACAGAGTGTGTCTGGAGCTACCCCTAGATCTTGCTGAATCAGATTCTGGGTTTCCCTCTACAGTAACATACTGTAATTCTTCTCTCCATTGCTGATCTAAATACCTCTGGTGATGCACACAAATTATGTCTGTGATACAAACATTGTCTGTGTGTGTCTGTATGTTATCTACTTGGGCAGAGCTCACGTTTTACTACTCATGTTTATTTTTCAGAGTAAGAAAATAAAGGTCTCTGTGCTTAGCCTGCGATGACAGTTTTGCAGCCAGATAACACTGAGCAAGAAAAATGAAGACTGCAGAAGTAGAAGAAGGAAATGAAAGTTGCTCTACCGACAGGGCTACATGAATTCAGCAATGGGTGGATTAGGCTGAGTGTTATCAGTGATGATGAAACACAGCAGACTGTGGTAATGAAATATTTATGAATGGGGAAATGATACTGCATTCTGCAGTGCAGCACAGGGGAAAGTGAAATTTCAAGAATACTGTAATAGCAAAGCCCTCCATTAATTATCGAAAGCAAGCTGTAATGCCAGTTACTATGACAACAGGGTCCCCTATGTATTTTGTACCATTTGGGGGGGGGGGTTCAGGGAGGGAGAGGGGGAGGAAGGACTGCTTTTATTTACTGGAGGGCATTGTATTTCTTTTCTGTTGTTGTTAATTATGACTGTCCCTGCCTGTGACTATGTGGTTAATTTCAGTGATAAAATTATAAAGTGACTATTGGCTAAATTATAGGGAAAGCCTTTAATAAGTAGCATTGGTGTTTTTATTCTGGAAAGAACTAAAGATATCCTTTCCCATATAAAGAGAGATGTAATTGTTATTACTAATAATCTTATATAACATTAATGCATGATAATGTAATAATGAAAAGGGAAATGTTATTTCACATAGAAGAAGAGAAGTATTATTAATAATAATTTGACTGTGTTAGGCTTTCATCCACAAAGCATTTTAGAAACAGTGATTAATTAAAATGTCAGTATTGGCATACTAAATCCACCACTACATTTCCAGATGGGGCAAGGGAATGTACAGCTCCCGCCCGCCCACTTATTTTTAATTACTACTTGTTTGGTTTCCTAAACCCAGGACTCTCTTTGAGTTCTCCACGTAAAACCCTTGGGCTGTGCTGAGCATTTCTGCGCACACCTGCACAGGGGGCAGAGTGTGCGAGGAAAGCAAGGTACAGAGCGTGGTGAGGAAGAAGGATGCTGGATGAAGCATATCTTGTGTGGCAGCATGTCCCACTGAGGAAGCTCTCCCAGCTTTCCACGTGGCAAAAATTTGTGGATAACGTGTATAAATAGTTACTAAAAGGAATAGGCAGGGATGTGCCCTCCAACCCCTGTAGTCCAATGACTGTAGATGCTGGGGATAGATGGGGGTTATGGGCCACAGATAGTGGCTAGACTGGCTTACTGTCACTAGGTAGCATCTTCTACTGCCACTGTAAGAGACAGAGAAATGGTTTGCACAGCTGATTGTTGCGGGACAGTCAGACATTTCTTATATGTTTTATCTTCTTATTTTTAGGCTGAATGGTACATTTTGATGATCATTATCAAAGGGCTATACAGATGCTCTTACTGTAGATGCTTTCCAGGTGGGAAAAGTGTGCTACAGGTCCATTAAATGACTTGCCTAAGGTGACACAGAAAATTAGTAACAGAGAGGAACATATGTCAAAATCCCATTTCTAGCTTCAGGACCTTCTTCCATGACATGCAATGAATTCATGGCACTCAACTCCTCCAGGAGGGAAAGCGTTGCAAAGGTAAGGAGGAAAAAAATGTTGGGTACCTGCTGTGTGAGTGATTTCTTGCAAGTAGCTAGATGCAATCACATCTGCTAAACATTTCCTTACATGGCGAAACAAGCCAGCAGTAGGCATTGCAGCCCAGCACATCTGACTGGATGCATAACCTGACTGCAGGAAAAGCATGTCAAAAGTGTTGGTAACAACAGGATTTCTCTATCACCACTTCATAGATGCAGAGAAGGGCATAACACATGCATACACACACATATATAAACTTGCATTTTATATGCACGGTATACAATGGGCTGCACAGTACGATGGCCATTGGCTTAGGGAAAAGGGGGTTTGCCTGTTCTTGTTCATGATGAGCTTACTGAATGGATTTGGAGGAAAAATGCATTTATTAATTTTTTATTACTGCAGCCTTCCATGTCCTCCCCTGCCCTCAGTTCAGAGCCCTCAGATCCTCTTTGCCCAGCTGCCTGCCTCATTGCTGTTCTCAGGCAGAAACTACCCACACTGACATGAGTCAAGACCAAAGCCAGGACTCCTCCTTACCCTTTAGTAGCCTGTGCTTCCTTTTAAAAAAAATAATTAATTAATTAATTAATAAACTGAACACAGCTCAGTGAGCATGTTGTGAACTCTGTGAGCAATAAACAATGCGGTAACACAATCCGGCCTCCCACTGCCTGATGAACAGCTGAGCTAAGACAACGGGGAAAGCAAGGGCTCTGTTTTCACTGTGATGAGAGCTGCCCCAAAGGACCGATACGGACGTGAGCTTTCCTCTCCTTGACTCCAGTGCTGGAGGCATCCAATAAATAGCTCAGGCTACAACTCACTCACAAGCACGGGGAGGAGGAACAGGCCTGGCAGGTTTTGGGGAAGAGGAACAGGTCATATTGGTTTAACAGTTTCAGAAACTTGATGGAGAAGGAAGGTAGCTGTGGGCAGGGGAAACACAATCTACACGGTGTACAAAGGTCTGCCAGAGACAGATCAGGTACATTAATCCTGCCTCAGCACACAGGGATGGCTGGACATCTCCTACATCTCTGCCCCATGTCTGTAGCTCTCTGATAACTGCCTCCTGCAGCAGCAGGATTTCTGTCAGCAAGGGGCATGGTTTGGCTCCAGGGAAACCAAGCCCCAGGCATTCAGAGCTGTGTCATCTGGGACAGAGGGCAGGGGAGGCCTACTATGTCATAGAAGAACTGTTAGTCCCCAGCTAATTTTAATATAAAGGAAATAATGCCACTAATCATTCCCTTCATTACCCAGAGGGTACAGCCTATGCCTCTGTGTATTCAGAGATGTGTGTGGGCCTCTGCTGGAAGCAGGCAGAGCTGTGGATGTCTTCTTCCTCTTCTACATGCTTTTGGTTGTCAGTCTCCAGGTCATAAATCTTGAGAGTATGCAAGTGCATGTGTGTATATCAGTTTTATTTCATTGTCACATGTTTAACATCACTGGGGTGATTGCAATAGTCTAGGGCCATGTGAACTCAGTCTTTGAGGCGGAAGATACTGTTAATAGACTTGTACACCTTTGTGTGGAAAAGACAGATTGTGTCCCTGGGATGCGTCCAGCAGCTGAGGTAAGCCTTGCTGGACCTTTGGGTTTGTTTTATGCAGCTGCTGCTGGCTACAGTATAAATTATCTCGTCTACTCAGGGATTAACCCATGAGTCAACCTGTGTCAGAAGTCATGTTCTTTGTCTCCAGGAGGACAGAGCTGAACACTGCCATGCTACAAAGACTTGCACCAAAACGTGGGTTCAGTCTAAAATAAATGTCAGATATCTATATAACAAACATTTAGAAAGAGTACAGACCAGTGTTTACAGACATTTTAACCTGCTGGAGCATTGCCACACTGGTGACCTCGAAATGGTGCTAGGAAGACTGGTGTACGAGCCCTAGGAAGGGAAGGGCTACGTCTGCGCCGGCCCCTGTGTGGAGGAGGGGGATCGGAAGGGGAGATTGCTTCTGGCTGCTTCTGCTTCTGACAGCCCTAAGGTGGTGGGGGAAAAATAAATCCGTGCGTCAGATGTGTTTGCATCCCTCCATAAATAATGAATGCCAACATCAGACTGAGCAGGGGCTCCCTTCCCTCAGGAGGGAGGAAATAGCCCTCCTCTCTAGAGCAGGAGGCCATAAGCTGCATGAGTGGCGTTTCTCCCTCAGCTCCATCTCCTTGTCGCAATTCAGAGCATGCAGCTGGCCAGCCCTGCCCGAGCCTGCAGCAAGAGCCCTGTCTGCATGCTGCCAGTGAGTGGAGAAGCCCCTTTTCATTAGCTGAGGGATTCTGTGTTCGTGCTTCAGCTGTGTATCCTTCCCAGTGCCATCCTACTCGGCCACTGCAGGGAGCCACTAAGAGGCACAGGGGAACCGTGAGCATTTAGCCAAGGGCAGAAATATTTGGATTCAGTCAGCAATAACAGGAATCCCTGAAAATTACAGACATTTTCCAGAGCAGCTATTTTCTCTGCCTGCAATGTTTCATATGCTACGTGCCAAATTTCTCTGAAGTGCAATTAAAATACTTCAGCGTCTGAGATCTGGAAACCCTTGGCCCCACATTCTTCATATTGCTCCTGGCTGGCTGCGAAAGGCAGGGAGGGAAGGATTTATGCTCACCAGCCCACAGAGGGCTTTACACCAGCAGTTTTCACCAGGTTTACTGCAAGTCCGACCAATGTGCAGGAGGAGGGGTTTGCTCAGCCAGCACCTCTCCTGCCTCCAAAGAAGCAGAGCAGCAGCAGCACCCTTCCTACTGGGCCTGATGCAAACCTGCTGCTGCAGGCTCTGTGCCTATGTGCTGCGTTCAGCAAACCTGGAATCATTTTGTACTGGGAGAAAGCATAAAGCTAAGGCTGCAGCTCTGCTTCCCAAAGTTCGCTTTATTTCTTTTATTTATTTGTTTGTTTGTTTGTTTTTCTGCTTCCAGGAGCAGGTAAGCCTGAAACTTTGAATGCAGAGCAAAGTGACATGGTTGGATTTGGCTCTGCAAGTGACAGCCAGAGAAGAGCTATTGGAGGAAGCTGTATGCTCATGCCAAAAAAAAATATCAGAAAGCTGCTATATGTAAGGTTGCTCTGGCCATCAAGGAAAGGCAACTTATTTTTCCCTTGGCTCACCCTCAGCCCTCTTGCGCCTTTGCTGCTCCCCACACCTTTTTACAGTTGCCAGGCAGAATGTGTGTCTGGATGTGTTATCCAGAAAGATGCACTCGATAAGCTGGGAGCATTCTGGATTGGTAAGCAAACATTCAGATGAGGGATATCATACTGTTCTTGAGAAGTGTGAGCTTAATTTAAGCATTGGCAGCCAGGCTGAGGCAACTGCCTGAGCTAGCAGAAGGCTGCTGGTTGAGTGATGGGAGCCCCTATGCCTGGAGTGTGGCTGGCTAAGCAGGAGAGGCTGCCAGTCATGATGCGGGTGCTCAGGAGCCATGTCCTTTATGATCCTGTGATTCACTGGCAGGGAGCATCACATCACTCAGGGGCACTTACAGAGCCCTCTGGTGCCATCCTGCAAAGTTTCACTGCAGTGACATCAAGATCGACTCCAGGCAATGTTCTAACTCCAGGCCCTGCTGAACAGGGGCTTGACTCAGCTCGTTACACTTGTAATTAGTTAACATACTTAATGCTGTAAGGCAAAAAGAAGCAACAGAGTTTCCCCCCTTAGGAAAACTAATGGTTACAGAAGCATGATCAATAATGAGCAGCAAAAAGAGAGGGAAGAAACAGCAGATTCCTACTTCTTGGTGGCATTGCCCCTAGAACTGCTCCAGCTTGCTGCTGCTCATTTTTCCTCTGGTGAGGGGTCTGATAAGAGAGCAAAAGCCTTACCAACCTGGCACTCTTGACACTCAGATGCTGAAAGGAAAATGAGGTGGAATGTCATATTTGGTGTACTGCGGCTATGGAAATATCAAATGAGATGCCCATAATTATCAGAAAAGCATCTGGGAAAAAAAAAAAAAAAAAAAAAAAAAAAAAAACTTCAAGTTATTACACTGCAGACATGGATGTACCAGTGGTGGTGGCTGGGGTCTGTAGCACCCCACCACAGCACCTGTTTGTAGCCAGCTCAACCATACCAGTCCTGACAGCTATGGGCCATTAGCAGACTATGTGAGCACACAAAATACATCAGCACAAGGACAGGTAAGATGTGTCTGATGGGGACTTAACCTGGAAAACTTTGGCACAAAAGTGGGCAGGAAATGGTCTCATGATCCACCAACAGCTGAGCTGCAGGGACAGTGAGCTGCAGCGTGAGGAAGGTTGAAAAATAGCTGGATTCTAGTGCTTTGAGGTACCATTAGCTCTGTACATGTGTGGTTGTTGGCATCTCATCGGTTGATGAAGTTTTGGAATTTCAATCCTTTCTCCCCTTTCTATGCCCTGGTAAAGTCCTTCCTGCTTAATGGTGTATCTACTAGGGAAAGATTAGCCAGATTAATTATATTTGCGGGCAGCAGTTTTTGGTGCTGCTAGTACATTATCACCTCATTCCACTTCTAAAACAGTCTTTACTCAGAGTATGTGCTGAGATGTTAAGCACTTTCTGTAAAGAGCTATTTATTAAGAAAAGAGAGCCTTGAGATAGAAGTAAGAGTCTAGATTTTCTGGGAGGAAAGATAAAAATCTTCGTAGGTTAAAATTAGCTGACAGATTGCAGGGGTGAAACCACCTGAGGTTAGAGCCTGGCTGCTTTTTAATAGGCAAATGAGCTATTTCATGAGGAATTGCCTTTCCATGACTATTGAAATGAGTGTTGTCTTCCAGCAGCACCTTCTGTGGCGCGAGATGTCTCAGTGGCAGGAACAAAGAAGGGAGCCAGGTGAGACTGCCGGGGAGACAAAGGATTCCTGCTGCACAACGGGACGCTTCACAGTGAAGTGGGTATTGCCATTTATTGTGAGTGCCTGGTCATTAACAATTCATTGTAATATATTACACGCAGGGATCTCATAGGGCTCTCATGCACTTCCTCAGAAGTGTGCCCTGGCTTCCCTGAAGCATTGTTTGAGCGGAGCGTGACAGCACTTGTCAATGGAGCTGTTGTGGTGACATGTTTAAGAGCCCTAATGCACTTTTTAATTCTCCTCCATCAGTCTCCTGCACTTTCTTTCAAATTCAGATGGGTATTTTTCTGCCATGTCCATCCCAGATGATGAAGGCTGTGTTTGCTGTGATCTTTGTTCTGCTCTTTGCCTTTGACAAGAACTGGTCCCTGACTATCTCTGCACTAGCCAGAGTGTTTCCTAGCTCATTTCACTCTCAATTTTCCTTCCTGGAGTACATGTGTTGGCTCCAGACACTGATGACTGGCCACCACAGCAGGGACAAGTGAGAAGGATGATTGGAGGTATGGAACAGCTTCCTCACCAGGAGCAAATAAATAGATCGGGGCCTTGCAGCCTCAGAGACTGAAAGGAGGTAGGTTGGAGGCTTGCTGGAGTCTAAATATTGCAGAGGGGGGAAACTGTGGCTGCCTCAGATTATTCCTCACACATTCTTTCTTGCTACGGGAACACATATGCAGGCTAGCATGTGGCGAGCTCAAAGTAGGGAGGTAGCTCTTCAGATCACACAGAGTCAGGCTGTGAGCACTCCTTGCCACAGGCGGGTGCAGGTGCTGGAAGTTCAGGTGGGCTCAAGGGATCACAAAGGAAGTTCACAGAAGAGAAATCCATTGAGAGTTATTACATACAAAGGCTCTGCCTTGGTTCAAGAAATCCCTGAGCTGCAAGTGCTCAAAGGCTTAGAAGACATTTGGGAGATTATCACCCTATGCTTGACTCACTTTCATGCTCCTCCCCAGGCAGTTTGTTGCTGGAGACTTGTATAGATGGACGTCTGATCTAATACAGGATGTCTCCTCTTGTGTTCACCCTGTCGTTGCCACAGTGCAGTCCTCTGAGTGTGAAAAGACCAAGGCCAAACTGTCTCACAACCTTCAGTAGGAACCAGGCTAGCAAATGCATCTTTGCAGCAGGGTAAAACAGCTGCCACTGTCTCCAAAACTGCTCCTCTTCCAAGGTCTATCCTGTTTCATTTGGACTTACAGTCTGCATTTTGCTGACAGAAATTACTGCCAGCACCCACTAAATACTGGCTTCTTTATGTGCCCAAGGTATGATTAGTTCTGCAGTATATGAGGCTGTTGTGGTTTAACCCGACTGGCAGCTAAACACCACACAGCCGTTCGCTCACCCTCCCCCCTCCCTCTCTGGGATGGGGGAGAGAAACGGGAAAGTGAAGCCTGTGAGTTGAGATAAAGACAGTTTATTAAGATAGAAAATAATAATGATAATAATAATAATATGTACAAACAAGTGATGCACAATGCAATTGCTCACCACCCGCTGACCGATGCCCAGTCCAACCCCGAGCAGCCGGCCCCCCCAGCCCGGCTAGCCACCCCTATATATTGTTTAGCATGACGTCAGATGGTATGGAATACCCCTTTGGCCAGTTTGGGTCAGCTGTCCTGGGTTTGTCCCCTCCCAGCTTTTGCTGCACCCCCAGCCTGCCCGCTGGCAGGACAGAGCGAGGAGCTGAAAAGTCCTTGGCTTAGTATAAGCAGTGCTCTGCAGCAATTAAAACATCAGCATGTTATCAGCACTCTTCTCATCCTAATCCAAAACATAGCACCCTACCAGCTACTAGGAGGAAAAATAACTGTCCTAACTGAAACCAGGACAGAGGCCTTCACTTTTCACTGGCTCTTGTGCTTGGCAGGCACCACTCACTGCAGAGAGGACTGCTTAGCGATCTCTATTATACCATTATTATGTTATATATATATATAATGTGATAACTTACTATTATTATTGTATATTAGCTATTATGCTATAATTACAATAATGCTTATATTTTATACATCATTTCTTGTTTTACCCGTTTTTCAGTGATGCTGGATAACTCCGCTGTGCTGAGGTTGACTTACATCTGCTGCAAATAGTCTCTTAAAGCTCTGTTCAATATCTAAAAACCTTGTAGGATATGACACCTTCTCTGGATGGAAATGAAAGTGTGAATATTGGGGTGCTTGAAGGGTGAGTTACCAGCTAGCTGGGAGCCCTGGTCTTTCTGGGGTCACTGAGAGCCCAGCCTTCAAATGAAGCTGGTGCAAGGGATACTGCGCGAATGAGGGAACCTCTCCATGGCATCAGTTTCATTGTCATGGATGTTGTCTCCAAAATGGTTGGTTTATTTCCTGTGCAGCCTGTGGTGCATGAAGCAGGGGGCTGAAAATCCATTTTAATGCTAGCGAATGGTGTCAGGTGAATATCAGCTGACATAAGAATCTGGATAATTAAAGCAGCTTCCCTTGACCTGATATTAGCAGTGTTGATGCTCTGATATTCTGCAACTTGTGATAGACGTAGATCCTCAACCATTGATTTTTTTGGTATCTGTCCACAAATATTATGATAAACTGTTGGTTTTGTGAAGATTTTTTTTTATTATTATTTTTTAAGGAGTTGAGTTACTGCTGCGTGGTGAAATATCGATGATATACTTATCTATGAGCTATCTGAGCTCCGTGACACAGAAAGCATTAGAATTAATCATACTTGTTATACTATTACAAATGACTTTATGCCAACCACTTAAAGCTTGGCACTAAAAGTGCAGCCACACAGAGGTGGCTGCACACCATCTTCTGTGCAAAGGGTCTGATTTCATCATAAAAGAGGTACTTCCAGAGACCATGGAAATAAAATCTTTCATGAAGCAGAGGGAGGATAGGAAGTCAGGAGAGGACTGCAAATACAAATGTGACAAGAGGTTAGGAGAAAATATTTGTCAGCAAAAGGTAATAAATGTATGTCCAGAAACACAGGGAACTAAGGAAACCAGAGAGATGCATTTGGGTTTGAGAAGACTCCCTGATGGTTTCATGCCACCTTTTCTAAGACTGACTGAGCGTTAGGACACATGTGTTCTTTGCAAATAGTTTTACCTGCACCTGAAGTCTTCTGTTTTCCTCTGACAGCACCATCTTTTCAGAAGACTCTATTGGCTGACTTGCAAAATAATTTTTCTATGACTTCAGTCCTGATTGTCAATTCTGTTCCCCAGGAGAAATAGCCCTGGATGTTCCTTTTTCTCATCTCATCCATCTGTTGTGTCTGTCCAGGAATTCTTTTGAGTTTCGTCTTCGCTTTCCCCTTTCACACCTGGATGACTTAATCACTGACATATCCATCCACAAATACATGGCTTCCCTAGAATTGCCAGGGAACCCTTACACAGCCAACAAGG
The DNA here is from genome assembly GCF_011077185.1 of Oxyura jamaicensis. Classification (NCBI taxonomy): domain Eukaryota; kingdom Metazoa; phylum Chordata; class Aves; order Anseriformes; family Anatidae; genus Oxyura; species Oxyura jamaicensis. The sequence goes on along the minus strand of NC_048894.1, from coordinate 69,785,410 downwards.
CCTCAGAGACAGTGAAGAGGCAAAGAAAGCCCCTTAAGGTACCTCAGGAAATGAAAATAACGCACTCATGGCAGCCAGGACTAAATAAGGTCTTCTGAGAGGCAAGTCTTACTAACTGAAGTTTGAGGCTGTGGCTGATTCCAAAGGAAGGTATCTGTAAGAAATGTCTGGCCTACACCATGCTGCATGACTGGGGGAGTGAAATGTGTTCAAATTTTTGGCATTGAAGTATATACAGTGAGAGACTTTGAATCTGATTCAGGTCTTACACAACTGTAAACAGATAAACAGATATTGGATCATTCCTGTTCAAGGAATGAATCCAGTATAAAACCAGCCAAGTGCAGACAAAGTGTGGCTACTTTTTTTTTTTTTTTTTTTTTTTTTTTGTTGGGTAGTAGTTTATACTTCTTTGGGTATGGAGAAGGTGAAACAAGGGGAGGACTATATCCCTGAAGTGCAGAGGATATTATATTACAGCTAGAGGGTGATTCCCAGGCAGTTTTGAGTTCCAATCCCAGTTCTTCTAGCTTGAGGAAGAAAAAAAATAATGGAGGAAAAATATCTGAGCCTCACAGGAGTGAGGCTGGTTGTCTAAATCTAAACTGATTTATTGAATTACTGTTTTTGTTTGTTTGTTTGTTTGTTTAACTGCAGATAATTCAGAGCATGTTTCAAGGCACAGACTTAGAAAAACTGAATTGACACTGAAGCACTGCAGGTGCTGAAAGCCCCATTTTATCCACTTGTGGTCATCCAGCAGTAGTCAAGCATCTATGTGTACCAGCTGTCAGCTGAACAGGGACTTGCAGGCTGGAGGAGAAAATGCAGAGAGCTTGCAGAACTAAGCGCTGGTGGAGAGCTGGAGAGAATGCCTGTGTCATGAGCTGTATCACAGCCAAAGCATCAGAGTGTCTGGCACATGTCATGCCCCAGATAAACTGCTGAAACACAGACCAGGTCATATACAAAGTGAGACCAAGGCCACACACCCTGTCTCAGCAGAATTCTGTTTAGCACAGGTTGCTCTAGGCTTTCAATACAACTGGGAGAGTTTATCATTAATTTTCTTACCCCAGTTGTCCTACTCAGCCCTTGTTAAATTAACTTTTTCAATCACTCCTGCTCTGTCAGATTTCTTCCTTATTAGATGTCCTTCAGTGTTTCATTGAAGGCATTATTATGCTTTACAGGACAAAATCATTTTATGCTTCTTTAAAGCAGTGAGAACCCTTCCCTCCTCCCTCCTTATTCTCTGATCTAGCCTTATTGATACTTTCTCATTTCATCATGCAATCAGTGGGGAATATTAATCAGGACCTGGTGGGGTCTTTTTAATTTGGATTGCAGGCAATGAAAGGTACTATCTTCAACTCATAAGAAGTATGTCCATAAGCAGCAAAAACAATGAGATGTAGTTTCCTAAGGGCCTGTCTAGAGATTGAACTCTGCTGTCTAATAAAGGCTCTATTGGCACTGCTGTTTTTCCCTTAGTGAGGTGATTAATAATGCTTCTTTTCACTATTCAGCATCTTCTATTTGTTAATTATATTGGGACTTCCTTTTTTTTTTTTTTTTTTTTTTTTTTTTTTAATCTTTCTCACTGTGTCAATTTTGGTTGAAAGCAGACAACAGCTTCCGAAGTGATTGTGTTAGGGACTGGATGTGGCAGGAACACAGACATATGAGCTTGGTTGTGGAACCTCATTTCCTTAGGAAATAAATCTAAAAAATTGCAATAAAAACATGCTTTTTGGCTTGCTCAGACAGCATAAGTGGTAGGATACACAATGTCTTAATTATTAGTGTGCCAGATAAAAGTATATATTTGTCCCATCATGACTAGAGAAATAAGCCCTCAGCTTTCCATGGTAGTAAAGCTAGTGAAGATGCCTGAAGTGGAATATATATTAGTTTCCTCCATCCCAGCTTGTCCCACCAACAACCACAACAAAAAAGTACAGCAACACATTTTGCAGAACCCTTGTAAACTATATAAAACATCATTATCAGAATATGGCTGAAATCGCTGTGCCCAAGCAGTTCTCTGGCATGTTGCTAGGGGTGTTTCAGTCCTTAGGGGATTTCTGAGAAAAGACTGGGCCAATTGCATTGCAGATATTTCTAGGTAAGGGTTTGTATTTCCACAGGTATTGTTTTCTCAGTGCAGAATTGCAAAGCAAGTTCTTCTTAGAAGGTGAGAAAATCATCCCTGGTGATGGATATAATGACAGTGCTGGCAGCGTGATGCCAGGAGGTAGGCAAATGGCATCAAAGCCAGCCCTAGCTACTGTACATTGATTCTTGGTGCTTATAGTTTGTTGGAAAAAATGCACATTGCATCCTGTCATCATTGCAAGCACCACAGATTTAGGTGGCCTAGGAATCATGCTGATTTTTTTTTTTAAATGTGCACTGGATTTCTTCACATTAAGAACAAAAATTATTGCCATGCAGTGTTAAACAACAAAGGTGCATCCCACTACCCCATTTCTGACAGTAGCCAACAGACAATGTTGTAGAAAGAGTAGACAAAGTATGGAAAACATACAAGGATGCAACCGCAGAACATTTTCCAACACATTTCAGGTCAGGCATTTCCTAAGTCAGAGGCATTGTCTTAGTATTTAACAATCCTGAACAGATTTTTCTTCCAAGTATCCATCCAGTCCTTTCTGAAACATGTAAATAAATATTTAGCATCTACAACATCCCATGTCAAGGAATTCCACAGCTTTGTTAGACAGTGGGTGAAAACTATTCTCTTCTGTTTGTTTTGAACTATCTCCCCTTCCCCACCTTTGCCTGATGTCCCTGACTACTTATCTTGGAGGTGACAATGATTCAATGATCCCTACAGGCATCCTTTCCTTCTGTTCCTGGTTTTCCAGGGTTTTGTGTTTTCCCACCAATCTCCTTGTACTCAGCATTGTTGATTTTGGAGCGAAAAGCATCAACTCATCACAAAATAGCTTGCCTTTTGTCATGGGTTTCCAACCAGGAAAGCAGCATCTTCCAAATCCAGAAGTGTGCCCAGCAACAATGTGTCAACAGCATTTCTCATGTATCTTCTCGGCAAAAAGAGTTTTGGCAAATGGGAACTGCTAAGTGTCTGGAGGAAGACAACCCTCATTAAAACACTGTTTTGGCACTTGGAAGAGGTGGTTCTAAATGCATCACTCTCTGCCTTGTGCAATGTTTGTGTGATTTGCAGGGATATAAGGGAAAGTCATTTGTACCGAGACTCTTCAGTCAACAATAAAAAGCTATTATACAGCTGGAGTACTTGGCCAGGGTTCTCGGTGCAGATGACAAGTTATGAACAGCTGTGTTGCAGTGTAAGAAATATAATCAGACTGTCTGGTGAAGATGGTTGAGGGGCAGTCATCTGCAGAAAGTAGGGCAGCCTCGTGTTTGTGCAGGAGGCTGCTTGCTGCTTTGCATATGTCGTGATGCCAGGGAAAAGCCTCTGGTTCTCAGGGACATTGAACCTGAAAGTAGCATCACCAGACCTTCTATAAAGGGCAGCAGGCTCATGGTAGTGTGACTTTGATTTAGTGAATTCCTAATTGTGCAGAAGAGCAGATTTGTTTTTACACAGAAGCTTTTAAGCTGTGATGCTGTTTTTAATTTCTTGTCTGCTGCATGGAAGAAAAAATAGGGAAGACCAGCAAGTGGGTGTAACAGCTGGGTACCTGCACTCTGGAAGTACTAGAAAAAGCTGCCTGCTGCTTCATTTTCAGCCTCTTGCCACACAGATTGAATCTGAAGTTAGGATTTAAACAGTGAAATCCCTAGCTGGTGTCAAGTCTGACAGTCTGCTGCATACAGCTTTGCTCTGGTACATTTAAACTCCCCTCTCCTCGCTACCAGCTTCAGAGGCAGGAGAGCAGCCCTTGGGATGGCTCTTCTTCACAGTACGGGGTGAAGCCTGCTTGTGGGAAGGCCGCTTACACTCTGCCTTCAGGGTGCGCACCGTAGAGCTGCGTCACTGGGCAGCAGAGCAGAGCCCCGGCTCAGCAGCTCACCCCGTGACTGCAGCACAGGCTGTCAGGAGCTGGAGAACGGCTAGAAGCTATTTCTGCTGTATCTCCTCCCAAGGAGGTATATTTTTAACAGCCTTTCAGCAGCCAGAGCTCACGTCCAGAGCTGTAGCAGGGGTGTTGGATGGACAGCAGCCTTCCCACTAGCATGGTTCGGCCTTGGTGCCTGGAGAGGCCTGTTCTTCCATCCCTGTGTTTAACCTGCTTGTGCCCACTGGGCATTCCTGCCATGGCAGGACCCAGGAGGCAGATCGCATGAGCAAATGCCAGGTGTATGCTTCCCAGAGAACAGGCATCCAAGGCTGAATATTTGCATTTGCTTGCTGCTCTTGGGTGTGAACATGTAGAAGGTGCACACATTGCCCATCCTGTAAACCTCTGGCTCCTCCTCAGTCTTGGACAGACTGCCATTTCCCACCCACCCCCCCCCCCCCCCCCCTTTTTTTTGGGCAAGCTACCATTTAAATGAAGCTATATCTTGTTGGTCATGCAAGTTAAAAGAAGAGATTGGAAATTCCTTGGGGCAGCGGCTGTCGTTATTGGTGACTATCATAGCTCTCACATGTCCCTGGGAGGCAATGCCTCGTAATTAATTACTAAATAATTAATAATAATATGAAGCAGATACCACTCAGGAAGTAATTAACCTCCTTATGCTTACAGGGAAGTCCTATGGAATGGAAGAGTAATTAAAGGCTCTTTAAACAACAGAGCAAAACTCCCAAATATTTCAGTCAGTGCAGATTTAGGATTTGAGTCTGGTAGAATTTCCTCAGACATAAAATAAAAATGACTTTGTTTTGTAGGTAAAATTTCCAAATCTGATATTTTTAGTTAGTCTATACAAGTTTTCAGCCTGGATGAATAATTTTAATCACACTTAATTTAATTTAGGATGGTATGAGGCAATTAGTGATAAGGTATACTGGAATTTTCCATGAAAGCAAGCAGGTGGATATTCATGTTGGAGTAGGGTGGTCTCAATTTCATTCAGGCAGTGTCATACAATGGACAAAAGCAAGGCCTGGATAGTAAAATTAATTTGCAAGAAGTATCTTTAGGTAACCTGATCCACATCCCTTCTGCAAAGGCACAGAGGGAGAGTTTAGTATCATTTTTGTTCATGCCTGAATGGGACTTTTGCATTCTGAATCAATGTTCCTCCAGATGAATTTGCACAGCCACGCTGAGATGTGAATTTTCTGTGACTTTGGAGCTTCTTTGTGAGAGAACTGATGAAAACATCAGCTAAGAATATCAGATCACACAACCACTCAATATTACTTAATGGAGGTAAGCCTTGCAACCCTTGATTCATAACTTCATCAGTCTCCTTTTGCAAATCAAAATGAAAAGAAAGATGCAACCTCCTCAAACTCTTGCAAAGTGCTTTTGGGTCAGTGGTGAGTTGGAACTCTGAATCTGATAGTTCCCAACAGCATTCATAATGTGCCCCCTTTGAGGATGCATGTCTCAAGAGTGTCTTGGTTCACTGATAATGAACACTGTCCTGTTTTTCACCCATGTCTTTGAAAGCCTTTCAATATTTCTTTATCTTCTTATTATACAGGCTATTTCTTCTCTCCTGATACCAGGTAAAGTTTATTGTATTGTGCTGTTTTTGACAAATGCATGACAGAGAGTATGAGAAAATGTCAGTCATTTTGGTTCAGTCTTTGGAGCTCTGAGGACTTCTGGATCTCAAGAAAATCAAGAAACTTCCTATTTTGTCACCTCAGATGTACATGGAAGACATAGAGGTTAATAGTCTGGCAGTGCAATGGAAAATGAATTTGGCTTGCATTCTCCTGAAGCCACGTTGGAAGAACACTAATGGGATTTTCTGCACAGCATGACATTACCTTCTCTCTCTGCCCAGTGCAGTGTAAGTGCACCGTTTCCAAGAAACTCCCCAGCTGCAGGGCATATAGCTCAGGCTGAGGAAAGGTTCTCCATAGAGATGCATTGCCATGTGTTAACCCAGGTGCAGGTAACTGAGAAAGGTTGGAGGAAGCCAGCCAGCCACTGAATGGCAGGCAGAGCACTGCAAGGAGGGGAATGGCTGGGGGTCCTCCTCAATTAGTAATCTTCAGTGGCAGTGTAGTAGAAGTATTTAGTAAGTGTTCTAATAAAAGTATTTCCATTTGAAAAATGAGGATCCACACTCAATAGAAGTTAATTAAAATGATGTAAAATGCAACCTCAAAAAGATTAATTGATGTTAGTGACAGCTTGGCTTTCCCTCATGTTTCTTGAAGCTCAGCCTCCTAGTCCAGATCCATAAAAACTGGCTGTGGGTTTTCAAGGCAACTTTTTACTTCAGCATTTTCAGTGAGCATTTGACTGTCATGAATAGGAGTTTGACCTGAAAAAAATGAGTGATCAGTTAGAATATAAATTAAAAAAAAAAAAAAAAGAGTGGTTAGGATTTTCAGAAACCTTTAGGTGAATGAGGGTCCCATTTGCTGGCACGCTTAATGTGACCGTGTTGCTAACTGTTGTGGAAAGGACAGCCATGTCCTCCTCCTTCCCCCCTTGGACCACTGCTACTCTTCTGCCAACTCCCTGGCCTGAACTGAACTATCACACAACCACTGACAAGACAAAATTACTGAAAACTCACTCCCATGGCCCTGACAAGACTTGTTTTCCAGTGATGTTGTCCCAGTGCAACTGCACTGCTGAGCCAGGACCTGTGTGTGCTCTGCAGGACATGGGGAGTGCTGAAAACTATGGGAACACCCACAGGAGGAAAATATGTGTCTTGTATGTTGGTGTGAGTGGGCAGAGCCCAGTCCTAGCGCCAAGTGCATGTTGACCAGAGGGTTACATGCCTGAGGGAGAAATGCCTATTGCTCAGCCTGTGGCCCTCCTTGGGAAAAAATGATAAAACTGATGGAACGGGGCAGTTACCTGGTAAGGCATCCCTCTTCCTTTCATCCCAAGGGCAATAGGCTAGTTAATGAGGTATATCTACCTGACAGTATATTACAGCTTGCAGTTAGTGTGACAACTATTGAGCTAATCTGTGCTAGTTATTAATACTACATGCGGACTTGCCCTTGTCCTAGTGGCTTTACTCACACTTGGGAAGCATTAGTGTTAAATGCCAGAGTAAGTCACCATAATGTCCCTGGTGACTGGATAGCATCCAGACAAGTTGAACAAGAAGAAGAGGGCAAGCTAAGGAAAAAATCCCACAGTGGAAGAGAGGAGGGCTCAGGCTGTGGTGACATGATAGCTTTCCCTGGAAGGAAAAAGCAGTTCATGGTATTTCCTCCCAGCCGGCACAGTTGTGCTGCCCCAGTACTTCTCTCCAGCCAGACTGGAAACCAGGTCACTGAAATAATGAGTTACCAGAAAACACACAGATCTTCAACCTCCCCAGTCACAGCCGCCACTGCTCAGATGAGAGAGCCTCTTCAGCACTATCAAGCAGCTGTCATAGGGTGTCAGCACAGCCCTCCTGAAATGCTCAGCTGGACCAAGACCCCCGAGAGCATTCCTGCAGGGTCTGATGGGCCTCCTTGCCTGCACAAAGCTGCTCTTGTGCTCAGGTGCTCACAGCATCGAGCACCTGATTTGAATTCAGGTGCTGATCTGAGCGATCCACGCTGTTAAATGTTGGCCAATAATTTTATGAAACCTCTTTAAATTGTCTGTCACCTCCGGGGCACTGATGCTTCAGTCCCTTGTTGCTGAGTCCTCTCTGCTTCACCGTGGCAGAGAGCTGCCTTCCCCCAGGCATCCATCTGGTGACAGCAACAGCCATTGTGTGTACCAGGAGAAAAATATGGTTTGAGCTTCCCACACCCACCCCTAATATTTATTTTAATATTTTGTTCTGACTTAAGACATTATTACATAAATGCTTTACCACTGCCTTTAGGGAATGTTTTAAAGTGTTTTGATTCCTAGTTGTTTTCTTTTTATTCCGTATGTCAAGCAGTGCAGCAGGGAGCCTACTGCAGAGACTAGGAAGATGGGAAAGTCCCAGTGTCACCAGTACTCAACCCACCCTGCAACAATAGGTGGCTTGAGAGGCTGAGTTTTGCCTGGAGAGTAGAAAGAGGAATATTCTAGATTTTTAGCAAGAAATTTCAGGAAAGATTGCCTTGACAAAGGCCTCACACACAGAGTAAAAATGTCAGTGGTAATTCACAAAATAAATTTGATGAGAGTAGACATCTCTAGCACTAGCCCCCTGTTTCACTTGGAGAATAGTTTTCCAGCCTCACTCAGAGTAAAGCTTTCCCTTCTCTCTTACCCTAATTAGCTAATCCTGTTCTGGGTCTCAGAGTAGGTACCCCATCCTCACACCAAAGATTTGAGCATTCTCCCTCCTTCCTCCTCTCTCTCTCTACCATAATCATGGACTGACCTACAAGACAAGGTCCCCACTGTCCTTATATTCAATATTCCTCAGAAATGGATTCTGGTATCACACCTCAGTTTCCTTTGGCAGCTTCTTTCAGCCCCAATGACAAGTGTCCAGCTTTCACTTTTCCTCTACTTTAGCTCTCACCCTTGTTTGAGCCCAGCCCTCCCAAAGACTAAGCATGCCTTAGCAGAGGATGCTTTCTTTAGCTTTCATTCTTTTTGTGTCCTCCTGCTAACCTCCATATAACCATAGCTCTGAGCTTTCGCATTTTCTTGTCTCTGATCCTAAGCCTGTTCCTAGGCTGACCCATAGACTCTCAGGACCCTCAGGGTACTAGTAAATTCTAAAGTCCAGGATCAGCCTCACCTGGTGCCTCTGCCCACACCTGTGAGCCCATGAGCTCTATTTAGGCTTAGCCTAGAGCATTTTCACTCTTCTTGAGCTGTGTTGGAGGAGTATGGTCTCCAGCTCAACCATGCTTAGTTGCAGCCATCCTCCCTGATCTGAACCTAACCTGTGGAGAGTCCTCTAGGCTTGTTCCTTGATACCATGGCTCTGACTGGCAGTCACTGGACCTGATCCTGACCCATGGATTGACCCTGGATATGCTTCATCATGGTAATACTGCATTATTATCTGGACACTTACTTGAGCCAGGCTGCTGTCTCTGTGTCTGCTGTTCTTGCCTCAGTCAGGTACTGTGGGGCTGGGCTCTGGGTGGTTAGGCCCTTGCATGATTCCACGTTGGCACCCTGCTCCCTAGGGAGAAGTGTTGCTCTTGCTGCTGCCTGGCATAGGCTGCAAACTCTGTTCCACTCAGAACTTCAATTTTTCTTAGCAGAGAGAGTTCATAAAATCATACTATGGTTGAGGTGGGAATTGACCTCTTGAGGTCATTTGGTCCAGCTCTTCTGCTCAAGAAGAGACATGTAGAGCAGATTGACCAGGACTGTGACCAGACAGCTTTTGAATATCATCAAGGATAAAGACTTCATTGCCTCTCTGGGCAGCCTGTGCCAGTGCTTGGTCACAGTAAAGAAGTTCTTCCTGTTCCGGTGGCACCTCCTGTGTTCCCGTTTGTGCCCATGGCCTCATGTCCTGTCACTGGTTACCACTGAAAAGAACCTGGCTCTGTCCTCTTAGCACCCTCCCTCCAGTTATTTATCGACATTGATGAGATTCCCCCTGAGCCTTCTCCTCTCCAGTCTGAACAGTCTCAGCTCTTCCAGCCTTTCCTTGTATAAGAGATGTTCTAGTCCCTCAGTCATCTTAGTGGACACTTGCTGGACTCTCTCCAGTATGTCTATGCCTCTCTTGTACTGGGGAGCCCAGGAACGGACACACAACTCCAGGTATGGCCTCACCAGCACCAAGTAAAGGGAAGGATCACCTCAAGTGGCAACACTTCTAATGCAGCCCAGGTTACTGTTAGTTTAAGCTCCTGCCCTGTTTTCTTTGGCGGACCTTTACCAGCCATATTCCACCTCTGAGTTTTCACCTTCTCTCAGTCTTAACCCTAATCCTGCAATCATCCAACTCCATCTTGAGACTCACAGCTTCTTAGAAAAGGATGCTGTTTCCTTTCCACCTCCACTACAGCTGTGGATCTGAGCTTTGTCTCATCACAATCCAAAGCATTAAGGGAAAGTCCAACCATGGCTCAGGGACCCTATTCCATCCAGAGCGTAAATCTTCCTCCCAGAAGAAGGCCAGTCCACCTTCAGCTCTTGGCTTTCTCCTTCCTTCTACCCCAAGGGGACTCATAGACCCCAAAACACTACTTGAGCAGAGTCTCTTTCTCTAAACCTTAACCCTTGCCTGACCAATCTTTCTCAGAGGAGAATTTAAGTATCTGCTCAAAGTTCTCTTCAACAAAGGTATCTCTGTGCCTTTTCTTCATCTCATCCCTAATCCTAGGCTGATCTGTAGGGAGAGGTCCTCACTGTCAGGTGCCTCAATGTTCTTCTGAGGAGACTTTTAGCATCAATTGTAAGTTACCTTTGGAAGACACTTTCTGAGCCCCCTATATCTGTCTCTGTTTGCAACCATTTAAGCAAATATGTCATACACAAGGTGTGGATGGGATGCATCTGAGAGTTCTCTGTGAACTGGCCCATGCCACTGCAAGGCTACTCTCTAACAATGTCATTCACCAGTCCTACAAGTGATTGGCTACTAGTGGTATCCTCTAGGTTCAATGCAGGGGTCAATACTGTCCAGTGTCTTTATTGGTAACCTGGGTGTTAGGAACACAGTATACCCTCAGCAAGTATTTACTGAGTTAGAGAAAGTGGTTGATATGCTGGAGGCCAGGACAAGAGGAGGGACCTGCACAGGCCGGAAAAAATGGTCTGTCAGAGACCTCATGAAGTCTGAGGAATGGCAAGTGCCAAGTCCTGCATCTGGGGAGCGATAATGCCATGCTACAGTACATGCCAAAGGTAGGAAAGAGGCTTTGCAAGAACAGAGCTGGAAGTCCTGATGGGCAACAAACTGAATGTGAATCAGCCATGTGCTATAGTAGCGAAGGGGGCTCAACTGCATCCTGTATTGGCAGGGATGCGTTTGATGAAAATGAATCTTCATGTCTGTTGGGCACTTGGAAGGCCGTGCCTGCAGTGTGGAGTCCTCTTTCAGGCTTTTAGCACAAGAAAGACATTGGCATACGGGATCAAATTCAGTCAAGGGCTACTGAGATGGTCAAGGGCTGGAACATGTGGTGTCTAAGAAGAGGCTGAGGGATTTATTCAGCATTAAGAAGAAAAGGCAGAGAGTGAATGTCAGTGCTGTTTGGAGCCAGCCTGTTTGTTCCCGGAGGTGCACAGTGACAGGACAAGAGGCCACAAGACACGAGATGGAACTTAAAAAATTTCAATTAGATCTTCAGGGAAAAAAATTCACAACAAGGTCAGTCAAACACTGGAACAGATGCACAGAGACCCTGCAGGATCTTCATCCTCAGAGATATTCAAAGCTCAGCTTGCTGAAACCCTGAGCAGTGTGCGTGACCTAACTTTAAAACTGGTTGTGCTTGTTGCAGGGGGGTAGGGCCAGATGACAACCGGAGATCCTTCTATATGAGTTACTGTATGATTATGCTGATATATACTTAAGTCTTTGTAAGTTCACACCCTAATCAGATTACTTTGAGAATGAGGTACGTTGTCTGCAGCAGCAGATTTAGCCTGCACAGAGATTTTTAAGCCACAGTGTCACAGGACCAGTATTTAAACACTTGATGATGCACTAACACAATGTTCTAGTACTTAATGGTGGTAGGAGATGATTGTGTCTGACCCAAAATCCGACTCTTCAAAATTTTCCTCACAGTTTTTCAGAACTGGTGCAGGTGTTCAAATTTATGCCTTCACTATCCTGTGCAGTTTCAAGGCAGAGTGGAAGATGATTCAAACCCTTTGGGAAATCCCTGGCATGGTAAAGGCCAGGAGAAGGAATTTCTGTGCCTAGAGGTTAAAGCTGAGGAAGTTGCCCACTGCTCCCCACTTCCCTGAGTGATGGAATAGCTCTTCTCATCTTCATCCCCTCCTCTCTCATCTATAAGCAAACCAAGAACATTGTCCACTTCCACTGGAGGGATCTGAATACATGCTTCCTCATGCTGCCTCACTGCCTGTAAGCAGCATGACATCCTACCTGACATTTTTCCTCTTCACACAAGCAACTCCAGAGTCCCCCAGCATTGCTTTTTCTCCTATTCTCCCTTTTGTCCTCCTCTTCCCTGCCTGCCCATCTCTTTAAAAAATAAAAAAAATAATAAAAAAAATACATTAAAAATGTACATACTTGCTGGGAGAGCAGTGAGGGGCAGCAGCCCAACTCAGTTCAGTGTTTGCTTAGGGAAGACTGTCTCTGGCTTCGGTGCATTGTGGTGTGCTCCGACAGCTCACTTGAATATTTCCCCAGAGGGTAAAGCCTTTGCTTTCCCTGTGAATTTATATGTCACCATTGTACTTATAAAAAAAAAAATGGACTCTCACTTTGCTGCAGGTTTGTTACAAGGGATTAAAAGAGAACATTTCACCACCTTATGTATCTGGTCAGACAACAACACCTGGCAGGCCAGCCAAGGGATATGAATGTTCTTCTCATCTGAAGGGTTGTCTCAAGGAGCATCATCTGCAGGCACAGGTAGGCTCACACCAATCCCCCACTCCGGGATACCCAAAAACTCAGAGCCAATGTGATGTTTGAAGCATATACCCGACTCCCCATATTCTGTGTATGTGTCTCTCATGGCAGGGAGGTGAGCAATCACAATCATGAAATACTTGCATACACAACTTTTCCTCTAGGAGTCTGCAAGGCTGACTCCACTGACCAGCAGCAGATGATGGTCTTGTTCCCTGCTCCTTGTGCTTGGAGCCACTCACACACCCATGTTTATGTGAGCTTGTTTAGTCCCTGTCTGAACCACACTTACCCTTGCAATGAGATCTATAGGTGAATCTTATCCCATGTGAGAAGTTATTTTCTTATCTTTGTTTTCTAAAACTGGTCTCTTCATCAGATGGGCTTAAATCCTCTGGTGGCATGAAACACCATTCCTCCTATTTGGGGTCATGACCTAATCATATCAAATTATTGTTGGCTCCAGCATCTCCGAGGTAGCTGGTGGGGAAACTGCAGGCTTTTAAAAGCTATGCCCTTTGCTGGGTATTAGATGTACTATTATTGCCATTCTCTTCCCTACCAGAGCACAAAGCGTGCTTAGCAGCACTCACGGACCTCCTCAAAAAGCAGTACACAGGCTGAAACTACAGTCTGTCCTGCAGTTTCTCTTCACATGCTCTGTGCTGATAATGGAGACCCAAGTAAGGAGGGAGGCAGATGCTCTAGGAAACTAGTTTTCTTCCTTCTATTCCGCCTCAGGGAATGCAGGTAGACATGATTAGCATGGATTTTATAGGCTGCATATAGGAAACAGTGATAAATTTAACTTCTCCTTTATGATTCATAAATATTAAAAATGTGTCCAGATCTGATTTCAAGGTCTGAAATCAAGATTATTAGTTAAGGCAAGGAAAATTCCTGACTACTCCAACTTTGTCTTTGCAAAATCAAAAAGTAGTGTACTGAAATATAGCTGATACAAAATCAGGAATGTCTCCTTTTTGGTGATAAAGGCCCAGCCAGTTAAATTCATTAAATAAACTGGAAATGAAACCAAACCCCACATTACTTTTGATGTGATGTTTCTATGAATACTCTAAGCATAATTCAGCAGTGTATGTTTTCAGTATAGCCTGTACTTTGTTCCACTGTCAGGGAACTGTTAAAGCACCAGACAGAAGCTATAAAATCAGATTGCAGGCTGTTTTGGTCAAGTGGTTGTTGAAGCTAATTTATCAAAGGAAAAAAAGAATGGTTATGAAGTATTAGTGGCTACTGAGGCTTCACTCACCTTCTTTTTATTGCCTTCAAAATGAAGACCAAGTGACCATAGCAATTGCTATTTGTCATTAGGCCAAAAAGAAATGATTTCTGTGACATTAAGTGAACACTACCCCAGCAAATAAATGCCTTGAAGGCAAGGGAAGGCAGAAAAGAAGAAGAAAAGCAACCAGTGGGAAAGGTGTTATAGGGTAAAACAAAATTGTGGTCTGAAGGATGAGAGAGACTGCTCCTGAGACAGTGTCCCAGCCCCAGGTTCAATATCAGTGCTGTTGCTGTTATTTGCATTTACCTGAACACCTGTCCATCCTGTTTGCACCACAGCTACATTTAGCTTTTTCACTCTCCTTTGCCTTGAGTACAATAGAGGATCATAGTATTGTTCTATTTACCATGAGTTTCATTTCCAGTATCATTAGAAAAATTTATATGCAGGAGTGTGGAGCCAAAGTAGATGTCTGAACTGATTGTTTTATCCCTTAAGCTCTCAGTTTAGAGGTGGGAAGCAGATGACAAAGCAACATCCCTTTTTCCTTTTTTTCCCTTGTGCTTTGAATTTTTTTTTTTTTTAAATAATCTCGTAGTCATGTCAAGATTTTGTTATAGGGTACATGGTAGACGAGAGGAGAGGAGGAGATAAGAATTCTGGAGGATACAAGGGAAGAACATGCAAAAATTTTAGGAGTTCACTGTCCAAACAGATTTAGAGTTGCTACTCCATTACTTCATAAATTAGAGGTATTAGGCATGATGCCTCTTCTGGTAGCAGTTATCGTTAGGGTAACCCAGCATTCAGATAACAAGCACATTAGGACTGCAGTACTTTGTGCATTTATCTACAAGTGCCTAAGATCGCATGATGCCACAGAAACAAATGATGCTTTGTAGCTGCAAAATGTTGAGAGCTGTTAGAAATATAATTACTGTTTTTTTCAGTGTGACTGCTGAACTGCAGTAAACATGGCAGAGTTGATATCTTTGTGGAGGGAAATGAGTGAAATATCTTTATTTCAGTGATGCACTCCAAATCCTACTAGTGTTTGAAATTCTGATGCTCCCAGTGGAAGCATTAGCCTGGAAACTTTTTCTTCTGCTTCATTTTTCCCTTAATCATCTGAGGACAATGAATTGCCACCTAATAGCAACTCAGCCCTTTTTAAAATACTTTTATTTTTTACCTGAATTATATATATATATATATATATACACACACACATATATTTATATAAATATATAAAATGTTCTAGCTTAGTGCAGTGGACTTGTCCTAAACATTTAAGAAGTACTATAGTGTCATACTTTCTAAGCAGTATAATAGCATTCCATTTATTGTTTTCCAAGGACTTAACTTGGAAATGAATAGCTTTATGAAGAGGCTAGTCTTATATTAGAGCTGATTGATTCTATTCATCCTCCAACAGGCTCCTCAGCAAAACAATTTCCCCTTAATTAAGCAATATGATGTAAATTACATGGTAATTGATTTAATAAAAATATATGATGCAAACTAACATGGGGAAAAACATCTTAAGGAACAGCAGAATGATTCTCTGTACAGAGCAGGTAATGGGAAGACTACTGGAAATGAGATCAGGAAAACAATAAAAATGAAGATTTTATAGATTATTTTAATCATTTCTGTTTCTCTAACAGTTAGATGGATGAATCCCTGGGTATTTCCCTCATTTTCTAGTCTTAAAGAGGTTTGAGAAGCTGTCCCCTTCTTTTCCCCTTATGCCAAAAAATATAAATCTATTTTTAAAAATGATACTATCAGTTCTTCGTGGGGTAAAAAAAAATATATATTTGTCTTATTTTTTTGATCTAGTTACTCTTTTGGGTTTCAAGTGAGAGATACTTTCCACTTCTTGTACAAAACTCTGCTAACACTCACATGCACTGTTGCATAAGTGTTATTGTTCATATATATTTTTGCATAAAACCCATGGGACTAAGTTAAGGTAAAATATCCTCACTTCAACCACTGTTTGTTTAATCTGTGGAGATAGAAGGGATTGCCCAGTCGTGAAGGTTCAGACCACAGTGCATGACAGCTTTGAGGAATATCCTGCTGAAAACCTAGCTCTTTGTAGTGTATATTTGTGGCACAGTTTCCTCTGGAGCCATATAAAGGAAGGTTCCTAGCTGTTACTTGCCATAGTACAACCCTTTATGTTGTGGATGAACACTAGAAGGTGCAGAAAGCACAATTTTTCCATGTTGATCTGTGCTCTGGGTTGTTCATAGGAGGAAAGCTGCATTTCAGTGTGTATGGGCAAGCTGGGCGGGGGAATGGAGTCACAGCAAACATGTAATCCTGGAAAGGGATGGAGGTCTACTGAAGGGCTGCAAGAACTAACAGAAGAGCATGAGCAAAGCCTGCAAGGATAGGGGAAAGTACCAAGAGGATACTGTGAAAGGGGTGATTGGAAAGAACTTTGGACACAGTCCCAGAAACATGCAATTTTCACATAAGTGCCTGATTATTCTTGTAAACGTTGCTAGTTGAAGAGCCTACCTTTATGGTTTCAAGGCCTCAACATGTGTCTGAGAGTAGTAATGGATTCACATCAGGCAGTCTGATTTTAGTGTGATTAGTTGCAGCTCTTATGTCTGCAAAATTAGCCTAACAGTCTCATAAGCACAACTGTTTAGGGGAGAGCTAGTATCTTTTCCAACTTTCCTTTAAGGCAAAAATCTCCCACAGTCACTTTGTGTCTGTCACTTGTTCTCAGAATTGGGGGGGAGGGGGAGGGGGGGGAGGGGGTATAAACGCAAATACAACATGTTTCATACTGATTTTATTTTTATTTTGGGGATTAAATTAAGTTTCTTCAGGAGTCCTTCAGAAACACAAAAACACTCAACCCAGGCTGTAGTCAGAGGTTTAGAATCAGATCTTATTTTAGTTTAATTTCCTTTACTGAAGCAAAGCATCAGTCTTTCCTGGCAGGCTGTCCACCCAAGCAGGAATATTTTCCATAGTCAGCTCCAGTTAGGCAAAATCCTAAAGAATGCCTTTAAAGAAAAATACCTTGAGTCACCATACCTTCAGTCAAAACAGCAAGCAGTGATTTCCAATCCACCTTTTCCTCAACAGAGTAAGCCAAGGGATAAGCAATCATTGCTTTCTGAAATCAACAGCGTCAAACCTTGACAGAGGTGAGGTTGGTGAAGAAAGGTTAGCTTTGGTGTCATCGTGGCATTAGGTCTGAACAGCTCTGGGAGATCACTAGTACAATCTGCCATTCACAGACCCCCAAGGATTTCTTTTTTAAATGAAAGGTTGCAAAATCTAATTCCCTATTCCAGCATTGCACACGTTTTCCCCTTCCCCCATCAATCGGATGAAGCTAATGGGAATCAGGTCCTTAATGGAGGGCAATGGCAATTCTGTGCAGGTGGGAAGGCATAAAACGTTTGCCAGCCAACCTGTTTTGACTGGTAGTCAATAAAATATTAATACGTGACCTTAACCATTTTCACTTTCCATTAAAAACCTCAGGACATGGGGACCTGGATATTTAAAACTATTCAATTTCCTGGTATTCAGTGTTTAGAAGTGAAACAGAAAAATACGTACCTATACTCAATGGTGTTTGTAGCCAGAAAGCTTCTGTTGTCACCAACTGCCTCTGGTATTAGAAGCCAAGGTCCTTTTTAAAGGACTTTGAATGCAACTGGATTGGAGAGAGACATATATGCTCTGCTTATCCAAGCAACTTTTGTCTGTGGAGACTAAGAAACAACAGGTTCTTGCTTCAGTGTCACCTATTGCTGGATTATGTCTGTGATCTCTTCTGCCCAGAACTAATCAAGAGAGCTGTGTGATGTCTAAAAGACTAGGTGAATGTAAAGCTTAATGTATGTCCTGTCTTTTCCTGAATATGATGATTCATGCTGTAAGGTGGCAAGATAGCTCATTAAAAGAGGCATAAACCTCCAAGGCTGTCCTCTTCTCTTCCCCAATTGGCCTTCCCCAATACTTATAACCAAGAATATTTGTATGCATTAAGATATTTTAGTGTTCAAAGACATTTCCTTCACTAGTGTCACTAATGCTACAAGAGACTGAACTGGTTGCAACCAGGATAAATGCTAATTCTTCCATTCTTTGCCACGTGGCTGGAAGCAATTGTCTAGGAGCGGTAGGAAGGATGGCTTGGGGGCTGGAAGCACAAAATGGAAGCTTCAGAGATGCATCTCTGCTATGATCTTCCTTCATGAGCTTTGGTAATTAACCTAATTTCTTGGTCTTTATAGGTTCCA
The DNA here is from genome assembly GCF_011077185.1 of Oxyura jamaicensis. NCBI lineage: Eukaryota > Metazoa > Chordata > Aves > Anseriformes > Anatidae > Oxyura > Oxyura jamaicensis. Next base: position 69,767,305 of record NC_048894.1, on the reverse strand, counting down.
AACTCCTCCATGTCTGTTGGCAAATTTTTTTACTGCATTATAACTTTGTCTGTGGTATGAGGTGAAATACTGAAGCCACTACAGTTATTAGGAGGCTCTGACCAGTGGCTGGAATTTCACCCCTAGGCGTCTTAATGGTCTTGCTTCTGTGTGTATGTTCCTAATGAGTTGAAAAGTACTGCTCATCTGAGAAGAATTATACAAATGTCTGCTATCAGTAGTTCTGGGTCACGTAGTGCTATAGATGAAGTGGTGTGAAGAGTTGGTACGTTTCATGTGTGATAAATATGCAGAAGACTTGGAGCAGAAACTATAGTAGGAACTATTTTTATTTTTTTTTTCAGTGCACAGAAATGCTTTATTTTAACTTGAAAATGATTGCAAGTATAAAACCACAATTTTATCCACTTTCTTATTTTTTTCTGGCTGATGTTTTTCCCTCTTTTCTATTGAGTAAAGTTACACAGACTGCCCTATAGCTTTGTGTCACTGTGCAGCACAACAACCTATGGACCACTAAACGAATGGGGAAATGTGTGAAGGAATGAAGTGTTGTGCAAAGAAGTGCATCAGTACATCTGTAACACCTAACTGAGCATCAAACACAGGCACAGTGGTCGGTGCAGGAAGGAAGTCCTCTGGAGGTACTTTTCTCTATTAGTTTGAATTTTGTTCTCACTAACATCCCTTCATGGTGTGGTCTGGCTCATGTCTGCAGTGCTCAGGGCTGTGCCTCTGCTGTTGAGTGGCCAGGACGCTCCTTGGCCAAGGTCTTCCCCAGTCCACTGTGTGCCCCCTGTGACACTGAGGCATAGGGATGGCTATTATGTATGTGGGTAGGTTTTTAATCCAGAGTGCTTTAAGTGCCAGCAATGGATGTGTCAAAGACTCCTCAGTTGATGCCTGCATCAAAGGCATGTGGTCTGTCCCCTGGGACAAGGTGGAAGGCTGCAAGGCTTGCTAGGACAGTGCTGGGACTTGTCCTGGGAGGAAAGAACTAGATACAATGGCATTTGTGGCCACAGTGTCTGTCTGCACTGTTCCCCCATCACTTGTGCTCAGATTTCCTCTGGGAGGGGAATGATTGATTTACTCCAGAAGGAATGAACTGCCACACAGGCACTGCAGAAGGCAGCGGAATCAAGCTGGGGAGAGAGAAAAGATCATCCCAGGTCCAATCTTTACCTTAATTGCACCCTGGGCAGCAATCCCCACAGTAAAAGAGAGCATCAGCCTCTACTCTTACAGTGACTGCAGGACACACAACAAACAAAGGGCTATTAAAAATGTAAATTCTCACATGATTGCTGCCACAAGTGACTGGTCCCTGCAGAATAAGAGAGTGTAACCTGAAGGCCCCTGCTACTACCCACTCTTTTTCAGCTCATTCCCATGTGTGGCAACCAGCGTGTCCATTGATGCTTCAGACTTTGCACTTCTTCCTGTGCTAAAAGGGCACAGATCACATCTGGTACCAGCTGCTCTCTGTTTGTGGGCAGTGGACACCTTAGTAATAAGGGGCTAACATTTGCAAACCCTATCCCCACTCCTAACTGATGTCAGGGCACCAATCCCTGCAGTAAAAGAGTGTGTAAAGGAGAAAGGACTCTTGCCAAACTTTGTCATCTTTGTAGCTGTATAAATGCTGTAGCATTCAGCAGCGTGATGGACTCATGAAGGTTCACAAACTCTTCTAACCCTGATCAGAGTTATAAGTTGGAGGACCAATCTGTGTTGTAAAAGAGCTTGCAAAGAATTTGCTCTTCTCAGCACAAATCCTCTTACAATGTCTCTAGGCCCTGCATATTGCAAAAAGTAGTTATGCTTCTGACATTTTATATTCTCCAAGCTGTAACTATAATCCCAACAGAAACCCTAATGTTATTCACAGCCAGGAGGTGAACCCGCTCCCTAAAGGAGTGCATAATTTTATCTCTAGTAACACCAGCTGTTCTTTGATTGTTGAAGAGCCTCTGTGATGTATTCCTCATTAAATAGAGCTACAGAAGTCAAGTCCACCCCATCCCCTGCACCTGCTCTAGCCAAGGGATCACTCCCCTATGGGATGAGAGAACCTACTGCCTAGGTCACAGCACCACTCCTTTTCCTCATGCCTCACACCTTCTAGAATAGATTAGCCTCTGCAAAGTGTCCTTGTCTTCACCCTAATTCCAGTCCCAACTGCATCCTTTAACTGTAGCAAGAGGACCACAATGGAAACGAGTTTGTCCCTGATAACAGCTTTCTGCCTAATTCCAAGGGTTCTGTAGAGTCCAGAAGAAAATTGAGCATCAGAAAATTATATCTTTGCCATAAACCCAAATACTACCTACAGCCCTCATGCTCAAGCAGCTAATGACCACTGGAAAAGAGGCAGCATCCTCTTGGAAAAGAAACAACATCCTCCTTCCTAAAGCTGTGGGTTCCAACATACTCTGCAGTGAACTGGACTCGTACAGCTATAGCCAGCTATATTGTCCTTGTGGATGGCACCAGGCAGAGATCCTGGGGCAGATGGGTGGGAAGGGGTTGATTCCTGACTGTGTCCCATACATTAATGACATGACTAAGGTTCCAGCCTTTAAAGAAGAGATTTTTTTTTAACAGGAACAATATGTCATTCCCTGTCCTTAAGAAGAAAGGTTTAGTGGGCAAATTCTGCTGGGATAGAGTTGAAGGAGTGTCTCCTCTGGAGGAATCCAAATTTCTTGCTTTCTAAGTGCCCTTTCTGCAGACCCTGGGAGATGCTGACCTCTCAAGGTGCCTGAGTTTCCTCTTGGATGCTCACCCCAAAAGGTGCTAACATGCATACAGTATGTGTAATCAGCGGAGCCAGAGCAAACAAGGAGTGACCCAATTTGCCAAAGCCAACACAATAGGTAGCTACCACATTAATTACCTACTGGGTGTCTCAGCTCAGGTGATGTGACCATTTCCCAGTGATAGCAATTATCTTTCTGGGCTGCAATTCACTTTTTGGTGGGTTTATCATGGCCTCCCAGATAAAATATGCATGAGCACATCCTGCCCATCCTCCACAGCCAGACTTCTCTTACCGATCGGTTTGTAGGCATGCTGGTGTAGTTGGCAGCATTGGAAATGTTTTTCATCCTTGCTACAGAAATATGATGGTGAAGCGCTTACTTGCAAGGGCCCTCTAGATTTGTTCTTGGTACCATTGTCTTGCTCTGATTTCATCCACATTTTACTGGAAAACAGTGCAGAACTAGCATAAGACTAATTCATAACCTTTAAAAAAAAATCCAGAGCTGCAGACAGACAAGATTATAAACACTGTTTTATTTACTTATTTATTTTTAGTTTGTCTCATTCCTGACGCTGCCTTCAGCAATTTCTGCCAGAAAATACTGTTATTAGTTTTAGTCGTATTACAGTAGTATTCAGCTAATGATTTTTAGGAAATGGCTACAGAGATATATTTTTGCCTGTGTGTGTGAAAGAGAAATATGCCATTTATATGAAACATCCTGTCCATAGCCGTATCCAGTTAGTATTGGAAGACTGTTTATAGACCCAGTTGTACTCTGTTGGTGCTAAAATTGATTTCTTGGCTGAATTATTCTGCAATAGAATAAGCCCACTAATTGTGCACCTAAATAAAATTGAATTTTAACAAATTGACTTTTATTTTACCTAGGATGATAATTTATTGACACAAATAGAACTCCTTAATTAAATTTGGCATATCCAGGTCTGTTGAGGACATGTTAAACCCTTTTGCCATGTGGTTTTAGAGCTTTAAAAATAAATTTAGACTATCTTGATATTCCTAGATTAAATTCTGTTTATTGCAGGCTGTACAGCCAGTCAATTATTTTGACTATGTAGTTCTTAAGGATCCCACATGGATTTAGCATAGATCTTCTGTGAAGAAGGACTATTAATTTATAATTTCTCATTAAACACATCAGAGATTGAAACCCATTGTTGCTATTCTAGAAATAGATGTCTTAATTCAAGAGTACCTAGCATGCAATCTGTAAAAATGGAAGGAAAACAAGGAGTACAGAATTATATTTGTCACCATCTCTCAGAGTCTGGATCTTGATAATGCTGGAGAAGTTCACTAGAAAGGAAAATAGCTGCAGCATCACCAGTGCTTTAGAGGAAACTGAAGGCTCAGGGCCTCACCTACACATTTGCAGAGATAATACACCTAGAGGAGAAATCAATGAAGTTGCCTTGTCCTAAGCAGCAGGTAAGGCACCTCAGTCTCAGTGATAACCCTTGTAATATGAGGCTTTGGATCCTTGCTGGAGACCAGAGTTGATCCCTGTGGTCTTCTGCTTTGTGGAGCATGATGGAAGCTTGAACCAGAGGGTGAACATCTGTAAATGTACATAGCTTTCCAGTAAAGCTTGAACCAAAAGTAAATGTCCATATGTCTGATACCACATCAAAGAACAAGGTTGACACTACTGGCTGCCTGTTCTCCAGGACAGGCAGATCTATGAGGTGCTGGTAGGCGCTTCTTGGTCCCCAGCAGTAAGTGCTGCCAACCTGCTTCCTCCTTGAAGTGCTGTCACTGGTACCTACAAAGCAGGAGAAGAGCAAAGTAGTCTTTAATGAAAGATCAGCAGATCTTTCTTCTTGCTCACTCCTTAGGGCTGCAAACCGTGAAGGAGAAAACAATAACTTTCTTGACTTCATACTTGTGACAAGAGGATGGATTAAATTCTAATTGTGTTATCGTGCTTCACCCAAAATAATGACATTTTTTCTTGATTTCTATAACCACTTTGCATTTAGATCTTATGTTTTTGTGTTATACAAGTACACATTCGTAGAACACCCAGATATTTATATTCAGGATAAATACACAAAGAAAAAATGCAGTGAAAACCAGCCGTGAAACAAAGATATATGTAATGTCAGAGTACATATAGCAGGCTTCAGTTAAGGTTTCTCCCTTTCCTAGTTATGTAAACATGTTGCTATATGGTTTCTGAACAAGGAGGTATCTGTTTTTGTCTCTTTGCGAAGAAGAACAGCTGCTTTGTTGCTGCTTTGCTCAGGGAATGGACTCTGCTTTGAAGGGACAATGCCCAAGCAGGTTTACTGCTGTGTCCTTTCACCTGGGTCCCTACAAATTACTGCTTCTCAGTTAATTTAAAGGTGACTGCATTAAACTATCAGGCTGGTAAACACTGCCTAATGTGCTGGTCAATGTACTGCTTGTGTTTCACAGCACATATTTCATAGGGCGAGATCTCTGCCTTTTTGGTATCCTGTTTTAATCAGGTTACAAGTGCAGCAGTCCCTTGGGCTCTGCTGAGAGGAGCATGACCCAGGGCTGGACTGGGCTTGGCTTGCAGGGACAATCTACCTTTCTACTTCCTTTCCATCGTTTGCAACTGTGAAGCAAGGTTTTGGTTTGAAAAATCTCGGTGTTAAGTAGGATGGCAGAATTTTGAACTACATTGAAGTGCAAGAGGTCTGTTCATGGGTAAATTCTTTGGGGTGCTTGGGAGCCACTCGCTACTGCTGTTTTCTGCCAGTAGGATCTTCTCTTGCTTTCTCCCAATTTACAACTCCATTTTGAAGTCTGTAGGCCTAATATGTTTTGCGCTGTTCCTTTTCTTTAGTAACACAGCAGGCAGACACCATCAAGCAGCTCAAAACACCCTCCTTAAGTTTCCAGAATGAAGCTATTAGCCAAGGAAAAACACCACTTCTTCCCTCCTTTACCCATCTGGTGCCTACTCTGCAGCGATGAAAACTGTCAGTCTGCAATAGGCTGACACAGTACTGAGAGGGTGGCCTTCTTTATGAGGGAGGAATACATATTTGTATGATTTTAAGATTGTTTTTCTTCCTCTAGTTTCTACTGTATTCTGAAATGGGTTGTGTACCTGCATTTGGCAAGAGAAGCAAGGAGGAAGGAGGCAGGGGTGAGGAGTGAAACCATAAACAAGCCAGCCCAAGACAGCCCCTTGTTGTGAGGCTACCTATTTTGACACATGCTTGTATATTTTAGAGTACAGCACATTGAAGTTGATTGTTTTGGCTGCTCTCACTCCTGGTTCTTGGCTCCCAGCCTGGCTTCTGGAGTACAGGGAAGTCACCCCCCTGCCAAGCTGACAGGCACAGACCAGGAGGACTCACCAGCATCCTCTGCCCTCCAAAAACTAGTCCTGTGCTGGGCACATGGGGGAACAGTGCCTCAGGTGAGGTGGCAGGGCTGCCAGCTCCCAGCGTGGGTTTCAAGATAGAGGATAGCATAACATGGGTACAGAAGGCTGATGCTGAATGCCTTTTTAAAAAAGAAACAAGCAAACAATTAAAGATCTTTACATAAAGGAGGGGAAAATAAAAACCAAATAGATTATTTCTCAAATTACTATAATAGAAGTTTTCTCAAAAATTTCTGAAGATATTATCAGCTATTATACTTGAATCAGAAGAAAAAAATAATAATAATAATTGTATGCTGGCACACAGTGGGTAAATATCAGATGTTGTCTGCTTGTTGGCTTTTTCTTCCATCTCCTTCAGATCTGTCTGCTCATCTGATTCTCTCCGTAACCTGATAACTCTGAAACTTGCTGTTATAATTCAGGTCTTGCTAGAGTGCTGTGTCCAATGTGAGCCACTTCAAAAAAAGCAGGGACTGACTGAAAAAAGACCAGCAGTCAGCAGTGAGATACATCTTATGAGAAAGATGGAACTAACTGAAACTCTAGTGTGTGTGGTAACTATCTTCAGGAATTGACACATAATCCTTAATAAGATTTTCAAAAACATCAGCTGTATGTATTTATACCTCAGAATGAGCAGAATGAGCTAAAGTAGGACTTTATTAGCTGAAGGCTCCCAGTGGCAGCTCAGGAAAGGGGTGAGGGCCGAAAGATTTGGAAGACTTTTTGGAAGAAAGTTTAGAGCAGGTGTACACCCTGCGGTGGAAACCACCACAGCACACCCTGACATCACTCAGATGTCTGCAGCTCAGGTTGAGAACCTTTGTTCTACAGGAGAAATTATTTTTTTCATTAAATATTCCCATATGCCATAAGGACCTCAATTAACACATTTCAGCATAGTTGTATATTTGTATATACCACATGAGTTTAAAAAAAAAAAAATAGTAAAGTAGAAATAACCATTGTGGCTTATCCTCTTGGTGAGAGAGATAGAGGCTGTGGCTTGGGAACAAAATACCTTTATTTTTGCCTAGCATGGAAACAGGAGTGCTGTGTCTTTGGCCCAGATGGAAAACCAATTTTTAGAGGCAGAAGATGGAGGATGCAGATTGCCCTGCAGTCCTGGAGGTGAGGGATGTACTGCTGGTGACTATAAATAGAAAACTTCTCTCTCTAGGAGTACCACTGCTGCTGATAAGGTGGTTGTAAACAAACCCAGAGCACAGAGGCGCAGATGAATGTGAGGAAGGCAAACATGTCTATACTCATGTGGATGTCCAGCTGGCTTCAGCCTACACCTTCATTTACCTCCTTCCCATGTGTGCAAGACAGGGGTCCATTCTTCAAACTTAATGGGCTTCTGAATGTGAATATGGCATGGTTTCTGCACCAGCCTACTGGAAGATGACTCCAAACAGCTGGTACCTCTGTGTATGCTGCAATAGCTTTTCTTGAGCTAGTAAGTGAAATGATGCGTGTTCCACACAACAGTGTGCTGGCCCTCTTATTTCTTTAAACTTTTGTCCAGGTTTAGGCATGGGATAAGCAAAGAAAGAGCAGAACCGCCTCCTCCCTCTGATTCCTGTCAGAGGTAAATGGCCACGTGGGCAGCCTCTGTTCAGCCAATAGGTTGTGAAAAGAGTCAGGAAGAGACACCACCCTGTCAAATAATATAGACAAACCTTTTTCAGTTCATTATGTGATTTCCTTTTAAAAAGGGGAAGGCACATGGAGGCACATGGGTGAGTGGTGGTGCGGGAGCAGGCAGTACAGGCTGCACTTCTGTCCCTAGCTTTGACCAAGAGTTTTGGTGCAAGATGGGATTTGAACGTTCAATGCTTTGGTTCTGTGGATGAGAGGAAAGGATGGCGGCACTTGCCTCCATCATGGGAGTGTGAATCAGAAGTGATTCATAGCTAGTGAGGTACTCAAATATTTCTTAATAGTTGTAAAATGATTCAAAAATAAACAAAAGTGAAATATGTGACTGGATGAAATGGAAATGCAATATAGTGATCCACCCACTTTAAAGGCCAGAAGAGACCATTATGGCCATCCAGACTTCTCCCTTAGCACAAATCTCAGGACTTCACTGAATTTCTTCCTACTTCAAAGCAAGAGCTGTGATCCAGCTGGAGCACATATTTTAAGAGAAACTGCCCAACTTGATCTTAGAGGGACAATGTAGTGGGAGAATCCACTGAAGCCCTCAGGAAGTTGTTCCTTCACTATTAAATATACGTTTCTCATTTCTTGTCCTTATTTGTCTTGGTTTGGCTCCTGACAGTCAAGTTCACTTCATGTTGGTATGCTAGCTGGAAGGGCACACTGTTATCCTGACTGTTCCCTGATCATAGGACTCTGAGCATCACTAAAGACACTCCATACATTTTCATTTTGTGAGCTTACTAACTCCATTGAGCCCTAAAGGCATGGGTTAACTGGGAGACCCAGGAGTGCTCTCTAACTCATGACTTTGGGCAAGTGCCCAGTTGTGACCTGATTCCATACCCAGGAAAGCACAGCCTCCCCCTGCCACCGCTCTAGGTTCCGCTTCTGCACCAGAAAATCCCAGGTGCCAGGCATGCAGAGCCCCTTCAGCTGTTCCCCTGTGGAGGATGAGGAGGGCATGAGGACCCTATGATGTACTGTTGGATGCATGCCTCCGGTTGGGTAGGGGCATGCAGAGAATACCCCATCCTAGTGTACACTCAGCAACTTGCTAATGTTTTTTTCATGCTCATTGCTGAACCTTCTCTGGGATTTTAGCCTTGAACTGTGGACCTCGCCTGCAGATGCTCTGTTCCAAGGCTGGTCATGCTGGTGCTGAGTACCATGGCAATGTAACTTCCTGAGGTAAAACAAAAAGCAAATGTTCTGCAGTTTTCTCTCCAGATTTGATTTTGATTTCATTTGAATGGTTCTGTGCCTAATTGCTTGCCTATAGTGAAAACTTAATGTGTTGATTTTCCAAGGGCTACAGAGAAGCACTTGGAGAACAATCAGTCAGATGTTTTGTCATATCCCAGGCAGCCCTAGCAGCATTTGCCTGAAATGAAATGTAACATTTCTACACTGCAGGCAATATTTTTGCTGATAGTGTTTCTGCATATCTTGCTATATAAAAATAGATCCTTTTTTTTAACGGTTTAGTTATTGGTTAGAAGCAAAACCAAAACCCAACTTGCATTAAGATAACAGTACCAAACTGGAAGCTGAAGTGGTCCTTTCCATTTGATTGCGGTCACATCAGGTCCTTAGACTTGATCCTGAGCCATCTGCTAATTGCTGCAGTTTTGCAGTCATATATCCCAAAGCTAATTTAGTTTGGAAGAAGCTGTTGGAACATGGATACATCCTTGGAAATCACTGAGTGCCTCTGTTAATGGGCACTGTAAATTGATGAGCTGCTCCAGCCTGCCCTACCACAGGACAAACTCAGATAGTGTCCTGTCCTTCAGAGACTTCTTAGACCCTGTGCTGCTGAGTATCTTTGGAGGATGCTGCAAGCTAAAGGAAGCCCCGAGGCTATCTGTCCATAATACCAGACTGAAGAGCTATCTAGACACTGAAACTACAGGCAGGATGGGCAAGACCCCAGAGCACCTGTTAGCCCCATGACGGAACATGTCAGCACATTTATTTGCCTACTGGCATGTGGGAACTGTCCTGTCAGGTGGTTATGGGGCACGTGGTGCATGGGATGCCGTTGGGTCATGCTTCAGGATGTTCTGTTGGCTTCTCTTTTTGAGCAGTACAATTGCAGCTGCCAAAGCCCAAACTGCAGTACCATTCTGCACCCCAAAACACTGTCAGGCGTGCTAAAGAAAGCAGAAACTAAATGCAGAGTGCATTTGGACCAAGGCAGGATCTTCAGATTACTGCTGTTCTTTGAAAGCCTGTATGTGTGCCTTTGAATACAGCAGTGACAACACAGCAAAGCGTTGTTGGTGATGCTGCACCAGCCTCTCTGGGGACCTTTTATCGACATGGGTCTGTCAAGGTTATTAGAAACATCAAACTAAACAAAACATGATGGAAGGATAGACACTGATTTGTCATCATCTTTTGCTGTTATAACTACTCCTCCTGTGCTCTCCATCACTCTGATGCCCCGTTTGACTCAGTCTGTTAAGGTACTTGTCCTCACGACACCCCGGTGAGGTGAGGGAAGAGCTGCAGATGGGCACAGACACTGTGTCTGTGTTAATAACAAGTAAAAAAAACATTTCCAGAACTGGCTTGTGCCCCTGAGGCCAGAAGCACCACGTGGGCTGTGGCAGCTACCAGGGTCACCCCGGAATAGGACTGCAAGTTGTTATGTGCAGGCTGCAGCATAAGGCACAGTTCAACCATGCTTCCCAGGACCAGAGGTATGGGACCCTGTTAGCAGAGTCCATAGCTGATGGCATGTATCAGTTCTGATTGTGCAAGTTATTTCTGGGGGAAAATAAAAACAAAAGAGAAGAGACTGCTTCGTGTGATGCAGTTGCTGTGGAAGACTGCCAGCTGAGGAAATGGCGGGCTGTCTCTAGTGTCCTCTGTCTCCACAGGTGGGCCACAGGTCTCCAGCTCCTCACAAGCACTACAAAGAGAGGTGCCTGAACCTAGATGTGTAGGACCTCTGGTCCTGGGCCAAGTATGCTAAGGCACTTGGTAGCAGTCCCTCTCTCACAGAGCTCTAGAGTTTGGTGTCAGATGCATTTCTGTTGAACAGGTTGTTCTGGCTGGACACTTGTATGTAAGCCATACTTAGGTGGGTTATTTTGTTGCTACTCTGGGCAGTGGGCCTGTGGAAACCTCACCTCCATTCACCTCAATCTAAAAACAGGTGGGGAGAGACCCCACAACTCTTTTTTGACTCATTCCCTCTTAGGTTGCATTAGGAATAGCTGTGTTATCAATTCCACAATCCTGCCATGACCAAGCACAGTTGTCTAGTAAAAATGGTGGTGTGCAAAGCAGCTTGCACTACTGAGTGTTTTATACAGTGATGCTGAGTTCAGAGGGATTTGAGGACTGGTGTAACAGCAAGAGAGCTGCATGAAGAGAAATTATGCTGGAATATTTCTGGAGGACAGTGCAGCAGGACATACCAAAGTGGTACACTGTATTGCTTCCTACATTATCTGGTTCATGCCAGACAGCACTTAGGAACTGCTTGGTTAAGTGCAACCCGGCACAAGCCAAAAGCATGGTGGACATATTTTAACAGTAGAGGCAAATATGCCCTCATCATATTTAGTTTTCTGAGGTAGACATATAGGGAAGCTATGTCTCATTTTCCTGCAGATATTGCCTTCCCTTCCACTGATCTCAGACTCAGCCAGACGCTCTAGGTAAGCACACAAATATTTTTGTAGGCTTGACCCAACCAGGTGACCCACCATCATGTGGGAAGTCTCTGACAGAGGAAGACACTTCGCCTGTCAGTCTAGACACAGTAGTCAGGCTGCTCATGTGGGTAAAGGGAGGTATCAGAGAAAGGCAAGGTGGGGCCTGGGCACCTCCTGCAGCATCCTCAGGGCAGGGGTCTGTATTCTTTTCATTTGTCTGTAAAGCACATAGCTGTGGCCTTGTGTAAATAATGCATAACATGCACAGTCGTATTTTCTACACTTCCTTGCCCACACAGATGGCTTCTATGGGAAAATGTCATTGTTGATCATTAAAAGACGACAAACTCATCAATTACCAAAATAAATAAATGGTATAATGTTGGCATTGTTGGCTTTTCAGCTGAGTAGGATCCTATGTGTGTGTGTGTTGGTTTTTTTGTTGTTGTTGTTTTGGTTTCCTTTTTTTTTTTTTTTCCCCCATGGATGCACCTTCATCAAATTGATTTGATAAAACCCGGTTCCAGACATCACCTTATTTCAAGTTCGGTTACCTAGGAAACCACAGTATGCTGCTGGGACAAGCTGCCCGCTTCTGCTCCTGTTGAAGCTATTAAACACATCAGCTCTTCCTTCAGGAAGAGCAGAACACTCGTGATTTCGGCTCCTAGCCACTTTATGCAAATACAGGCTGTGCATCCTACCAAGAGAGACATGCACCTACAAATGCCTGGGGGAGGGGGACATAAACACTGTCCATACCTATGTCTTCATATTATAAAAGGTCATTTAACTATCAGGCTGCATGTAGATATTGCATGTATCTATAGCATAGAAATGTGTGGATGTATGCACTTGCTGTGTGTACATATGCATGTGTACACATATGCCTATGCAGAGTGGCTGGTGAGTTTATGTTGCTTGTACATGTAGGTACTGCTTCTCCTGAGATGACCAAGGTTATCAGGATTTCCATGAAATGATAATTTTATTTGAGGATCTGAGGTACCAGGGTCTATTTATTTATTTTTTTTCAGAGGACTTATATGGGTAATATAAGTTCATCTACTTTGGGACAACAAGGCCTTTGCACTCTCTGCCTTGCCTTTTCTGAAAAATTAGACCCTCAGAGAGCTGCTCTAGCACATCGTGGTGGTACTTGCAAGATGGTTGGATGAAAAAAAAAAGCCCAAACACCGTAGTTATTTTGTGAGATGCTTGATTTCACCAGATTTCCATAATGTGTTCACAACAGTAGCATGTCTCTCAGGTGGGAGGTGTTCAGCTGCATGTGGCCTAGGGACATGGGGCGCTCAGGTGTTGGGCTGAAGGTGGAAGCTATCAGCGAACATCTGGATAGGGGAATCCCATTTCCTTCCTTGCACCAGGGCCCAGGAGCTACACAACACCATGGGGATGCAAACACATACATAGTCAATTTGTCTGCTCTTGTTTAGCACAGGTAACATTGACTGGAGCTAGCTCTTATATAGTAGACAGCCCTGTCAACAAGAAACCCCCTTTTCCCCATGCTGTCATTCAGCAATTTTCCAGGGATGCTGGATGCCTTTAATGTTTTCTTTTACAGGAATGTAGAGCCCACTGTGCAGCTCACAGATGGGAAAATAAAATCTGCTATGCATATATCTGATTAGCATGCTGTGTGCTGTAACTCATGTAGCCATCTGCAGGTACCCTGTCTTTCACCAACTATGGATATTGTGACTGCTCTGATAGAGAGGGAAAATACATTGGGGGGTGGGAGTGGTCAGAGAGGCTGCCCTGAGATGCCATTGTAGGAGATCTGTCATCCAAGGCACAAAGTCTATCCTGATGGATTTTGATGAATGATATACTCCTTGCATTATTTGCAGGAAAAGACCATCAGTGCCTGCTCCTTTCATTGTCCTGTATGGGAGCCCAGTGTGTAGCAGGGATAACAAACTCTGAAGAACAGGAGGTGAAAGTCTTCTGCCCCTCCCCCCCACAGCCTGTGTCTCTGGGGCAAGGAGCAGCCGAATAACTCCAGCGTATGGACTAGAGCAGTGGCCTAGAAACACCTACAGAAGGGAGCAGGGCTGTGTAGCTCTGTTGTATCCAACAAAATTCACAAAGGATGTCTGCAGACTATGCTGCCTCTACATGATCATTTGCATTTGGGGAAAGTCAGAGGCATCACTTCCTGTTCATGCAGCTTCTGAGGCCTGTCCCAGGGTGCATGAGATGGACACACAGTTTCACTCAAGGTTAGGGTAACTTGGATAGGGATAGAAGCTCTGTGATTCTGGAAGGAGAGTGTGTCTGTGGTTGCATCTTGGGCTTAGAGTACAAACACACAATGAGGGATCTAATGAAGGGGAGAGAAGGGAGAGGTACGTGTCAGAGCTCATCTTTCAGCAGATCCATTTCCTAGGCAGCTGCAGGTTTTAAATAGTTTTTGTTTTTATTTTTTTTTCTCTATTCATGATAGCACTCTATCATATGCATGTTCTAAGGCCTGCTCCACAAAATCTTTGGATCTCTTAATGTCTGTTGATACAACCAGGAACAGGCAGCATTCATACCAGGGCTATGAGAAGTTGTGTGACAGTTACCAGACAGCAAGTTGCTCCTAGGACAGCTGCATTTGTTTGAAATGTGCACCAGTGTGGTAGCACTGTGATTTTTGTAAGTGACTAAATCTGCTCTATTTCTCCAACTCCCACATGTGGGGCACTTCACTACACAACTGCCTACCAAAATTAAGCAGAATCACAGATTGGAAAGAAAGATATGCAGTCCTGTGGGGAAGATGATTATGATTCTTGTTCCACCACCAGTCCTCAGCTGCGCTTGCAGTGAGTGCTGTGAGTGTCTTGTCTCCCCAAGCAGAGTGCTGTTCCACATCTACCCCCTGTGCTTGTGCGGGGTGAGTGCCACAAAGTTCCCAAACATTTTCAAGGGTGCTGGTGCTGCCTGTGACTCTGACATTGGGCTGACATCAGCAGGAAAATAGAAGAGAAATGTATTCAGGGTTATGTCTGGCTGGCCTACCTCTCCCTCCAGCCTTGCTGGCTTGAGATTCAGCTCACCATCAGAAGTGCTAGTTAAATCTCTCTTATACAGACAGCATAGCAAGCATCAAAACTGCTGAACCACAGTGTATAGCTAGTCAAAAAATTATTGATGAGGCCTAACTGTCCAGCAGCTAGCACCCAAACACCATGAGTCGTGCCCTGCAAAATACATTTGGTACACATATAGTGTATGTAGTACACTTTCTAATCCATTGCATTGTGATCTTGCTAATTGACTCTAAAACATACGGTTTCCTTAAACAACAACAACTAGCCTGATTAGGCATTTTTCAGGTGCATGCTTGCCATATTAGACTTGTTAGGATTTACAAGTAACGTGACCTAATTAGTCTGTGCATATCTAAATGGATGGATGGACAGATAGATAGATAGATAGATAGATACTTGAAAGTCCAATTAAGAAGACTGTTTTCATTAACCTGTCAGCACTGATGTTACCTACATTTTGGGGGCTTTACTCAGTCTGATAGAGTCCTGTAGTCCCTTGCTAGTAGCTATGTATAACTTTTATAAAAAACCTTTCTCATATCTATAATTAGAATATCACTCTCTCTGTGTATGTATATACATACATACAAGTACCTATATATTTATAACTTTATAACTTGCACACACAATGTGCCACTATAAACACTTCAGCACCAAAACCAGCTAATGTGGAAATGATGGGCACATGATTTCTTTCATCCACTATCTCCAGGATGAAGTAGGGCCTTTTTAACAGCTCTGTATGATGCTGAGGGAGTGAGCAACAGCCTGTCCAGATCAAAACCTCTGCAATGCATCTTTCCCTTCCTGGGGCAACGATTCATGTAGCTGGGGACCTACTTTTATGAATAGATGTTCCCAGAAGGGATTTGGCTATAACAATTGTGTCAGTGCCTGGGACTTTTTCCTGGATTTTTTTATGTGTCAGACATTTCAACTGAGTCTACATGTTGTTCTGTTTAGCAGCATCTCTGGAAAGGTTTGCTTTCTTGGCTGCCTATAAGTCACTGATCTTTGATTGTTGTATACGTATATCCTGGAGGATATTATGTTTGCTTGGATGCATTTCTCATTCAAAATACTGAAAACGATGAAAAGAAAAGCTTTGGCAACAGCCAAACTTGTGATAATTGTCTCAGCTGTAAAAGCTGCTGGGGCCTCACAGAGATAGTGGAAGCAGATGCATCTGTGCCTGTGATACCTTGCTTTCCCAATATTCCCCCAAGCTTCACTGCTTTTTTGACAACATTACAAAAGTAGTGCAGAAAGAGAAAGAACCACATCTGAGGAGAGTAAAGCATTTACTTACTTGGAGAACTGACTCAAGGTATGGATGACACTAAGTAGATGGAAGACTGGCCAGAGGGCTGTAACATCTAGGAATGCTTTTTTTTCTCTCCAGCTGATGTTTTTCATCTCCTGTGCCTTACAGTTTTTCATCCTGTACATTTTCTGTGTCAGGAAAATCATGCAGACAACAGAAGTAGCCCCCATACTGCAGCAGCTCCCTCACCCCACATCCACAGACCAATTGACTTAGAAGTACCAAGTGCATGAGGGGATAGTGGCAATTTCATCCTTTCCCCACAGCTGGGCTCCTAGAGCTACTAGATGTCTCTGTGAATCTTTGATCAGTGGCCCAATCCCACTACAAGCAGAGACTCGGCTCCGTCTTTGGTCTTTAACTGATGGTGTTACAAATGAAAATAGCTCTGCCACCTTCAGACCACCTGACACTTTCCACTCTAAACTCCTGTTTTTAGATCTTTTTAACTCAGCATGAACCTAATATATATATATTTTAGGAAGATGAGCATGTGATGGGTTCACAAGTCCGGACCTGTTTTCCTACATTTTAGAAGAACTAAACGTCAAATGGAACAGGAGTAGGGCAGGGACAGCAGTGGAAACAGAGGGAGAGGACTGCTTGTCTTATGAGAGAAGACTGAATTTATTTTGTTTAGCCTAGCAACAAAAAAGCTGACAAAAGCTAGAACTGCTATCTGCAAATATATCAGACAAGGAAAGGAGTTTCCTTTAACAGTCTTGCAGTTTTGCATAATAGCAAATGGATTTAAAATGCCTGTGAGTCAACCTAGACTGGAAATGAGAAGCATTTTCTACTATTAAAGCAATGAGGTCCTCACACAGGCTTCCATGAAGTACCATGAAGCCAGAATAACCTAACCGGATCTAAGGGGAAGCTCAAGCAAGTGATGAAAGGCAGCCTACAGAGTTGTTGCCTGCAAGTGTAGAACCCTGAATTTTCATGATTTAAGAGATCCCTTCCAGGACTGTACTTCTGTAATTTGAACACAATATGTGAATTCTGAGGTTGTAAATATTATCTTCAATATTCAGAATTACTTAATTCACAGGCAAGGATTTACTGCCTCTATCACTTTTCTCTAGCAATGCTGAGCAAATAAATGTATCATTGTTTTAGCTCTGCTCAGGTATTAAGGTGAGAGTACCTTAGCAACACCCAGGAGAAAATTAAATTAGTTTGGTGGGATTTTTGCCATATTTTAAAGCATACTTTAATTCTCTTCAAACAAATATTGAATAATGGTTTATTTAGACAACACATTTTTTGAAAACATAGTATACCACCTAATCAAAGTCAGTATGTTAAAGTGAAGTTTCTAACCTTTCTGCAACTTTTCTAAGTTTTGAGTACTTGTATTTTCAGTCTTATTGTTCTTTTAACATAGAGAGGTATTCAACCATAGTAATGCTGAGGTGTCTGCAAGAATGCTAAATCAAGAGGTTTTTGTCAACGGTGTAGCTAAGGTAAGGAAACAGAATGTTTGGATGGTGGTAGGTAATAAAAGCTACCAATAACAAAAGAGTTGATTTCCTAGTCAAACTGCAACTTGACTGTTCTGAGATGTATATTACTAAGTCTACTTGCAAGAGTTGGATACCACTAAAAGAAGACAAGGAATTTCAGCACTGATAATGTTCGTATTCGTAAATCCAATTATTTTCAAACATGTCATCTACACTAGCTCTCAGTGAGGATTAACTACATGACAGGCTTGAACTTTTAAAAGCGAGTTTTAAATTTTGAAAGAGCAACAGGAAAAGGTGAGACTAATTTTTACCATACAGAAACATGAAAAGTTTCTCAGTTCATCATCTCTCGAGTTTTCTTGCCATAGTTGTAAAGATAATTACTCCTCTTGTCCTCTTTTCTTGACTCCCTAAAAGGAAACACTTTGTGGTTGGATGGTGCAGACTAATTTTTAACAAATTATTTATCTTACAAACGGTTTATTGGAAATGAATCTCCTCCATCTAGCCCAGGAGTATTTTTCTGTTAACTGTTTTGCAAGCATTTAAGTACATTTGTACCTCAAACTGCATAGACCAACACTAGTTGAATGCTACATTTTTGTTACCTGATCGGATGAGATCTGCACCAAGAACTAGGTGTCTTGTCTGATTCTTTGTGATGATCAATTCAAAATTCAATTCAGCAAGTGTGAATATTATGTGAAAATATGTTTTGGCATACTTTCCCAAAAGTATATTTCTGAGTACTGTAGTGAATGAATCTCATCCTTCTCACGCTCCCTGAATCCTTCTGGGTTAAGAGGCATAGTACTGTTCTGCTACATCTCTACAGAAGGGGGGCTTTCATCCTCGGAGCTGGCAGAAAATGAATACTGTCATGGGATATTTGTGGGAATTCTCCCTGTACTTTTCAAACTGTATACAGGTTTTCACCAAGCATTGAAAATTGCAGCCCCAAAGCAAATAGTTAAGGATGTAGGAAGCTGGTTTCCTACAGCTGGTTTCCTAACCAGGATTCAGCTTGCTGTAGTGTGCTGCAACCCAAGTGAAATCTCCACTGATGGGATCTGTGTTACCAGGGCATCAGTTCCCACAGAAAACACTAAAATGATAGACTTCCAAAGTCAGGAGAATCAAAGGGGCCAATGAATGGTCACCCAGGATAGACAGGACGCCAGAATTTCTGTTTGACATTGGTTGAAAGAATTTCCATTTATACCTGTTGATATGCAGTTTTTAAAAACTTTTGGGCTAAGATCCAACTTGAGACAGCAGTAAACTTCTGGGAAGCCTGTGGACAGCCAGCAGTGCCCAAACAGTGGTTTTGCTGGTGGCCAAGGACAGATGGTCTGCATTTCTCAGGAGTGTCACTTAAATATTCTCCTTTGGTTGGAAATATTAATGAGGCAAATAAAAAAGGAGTGGATATTTCAAGAATGGAAAAAGATGTCTGGACCGAGAAAGTTCAACACTAAAAAACAGAAGAGAAAGTCCAAAGATAAGACAATCACAAGTGTCATGATTAAAATTTCAATAGAACAGTATTGTATCTGTAGATGAAGCAGTCTGTCATACCTAAGATTTTGGGGTGTTTTTTTTTCTTCCCTTTTTTCCATGGATTTGCCTGGGTGGGCCACTCTTGGCAAGAAAACTACAGACAAGATGGGCAACAAATGTGCTTCAGGGCTTGAGGGCTGAGGCATAGCTTCTTATGGCAGCAACTTAAAGCCTATTACCAAACGTAAGGTGAGCAACAGGAGTTGATCCCATGCATTAGTCCACAGCAACTGTGAGATAAATCACATTAGTTTAAATGTCACTGAAGGAAGTTTGGCTGATGTATGCAAACCTGTTAAACTAATCCTAGCACTCTAGGAGAAGGTGGTGATTTTAGAGCACCATGCATAACTCATTGGGCCAGGAGATAGCAGGGGATATCCTGTCTTTTAAATGGAAAAATGAACTGTGCAGTCTTCCCCCTTCATAGCACCTCTGCTTACCCAAAGCAATGAACAGTCTGAAGCTCAAGGAACTAGGCTAGCACAGGGACATGCACCTCATTCTCCAGTTTCATTCCTCACAGAAAAAGACATTTTCAAATAGATCTGACTGAAATAATGTCAGTCAAATAAGAAGCAGCTGAGACATGTGTTTTTCCATGAAGAATAATCATAAAACGATGTTCTCTGTCATTTTCAAAGAAAATTAGAAACCTCCCACAATCAGATTTTTCTTTTGCTAAGAGACTATTCAGCTTTTTGTTTGTTTTGTTTTATTTTGTTTTGCTTTGCTTTGCTTTGTTTTGCTTTAAATATGATAGGGTACTTTGCATTAAGAGTAATTTTTTTTTTTTTGCCATGAGAAAATTTAGAAAGAAAAAAAAAAAACAACTTTCATATTGTTTGCAAAACCTATTTTTAAATAGGTTAAACCAGTTAGATATGTTAACATGTAGCCTTGGATTAGGTACTAAAAATAGTCAGAGGAATTTTGATACTTCCAACTGTGAAGCATGCTGCTGACAAAGGCATTTTAGCTTTAGTCTAAAATTTTAACACACTCCCAAACTTGTAGGGACGGCCTAAGTGCTGCAAGTTAAGTGCTTGCTCACCACCCACTTGGTGGTTTTCAAGGTTGTAGAACTGGACTGACAGTTTGGAAAATACAGTCTTTCTTCCTTGATTTTTTTTAGCTGACAAGTGTACTGATGACCAGTTTGATTTGATACAGATGTTCATTTCAGCTGGCGATAATTCACCAAAATACATGTCACCCTTGGCTAATGACCTAACCTCATTGATAACCTTGTGACATCTTCTCCACGTTGTATAAGACATGGCTGTGAACTTCCTGCAATAACCCTTTTATGTTTTTAAATCCTGGACTCCCAAATGCCTGGTTCCAAAACATCATTTCTTCCTCACAAGCATGTACCAGCTGCTGAGTGAGCTTCCTGTGATACATCTTACCCCTAGGGACTGGTGGGAAGGGACATGTGAAATGCCACAGGAGGAGACCTCTGCCCTCTTTTTCCATCCATTATACCTTGCTGAGCCAGAGCCTGAAGGAACCAGAGCCAGTGACCTTGCCTAGACCTGAGCGGGAGTGATGCTGCATTTCAGGGCTCTGCTGGGGAAGGAGATCTCTTTATATCAATCATTTTTAAGGGATTTTAATGGTATTTATTACTGATTACTGGTAATTCTATATCCTTATTTTCCTACATCTACAATGTCTGGGGATCTACAGTTTTGTTCTCTGAGCTTTCCGATCACTTCTGAAGATGACATCTCACCTTTTGTATGCACTAAATATTTCAGATCCAGTCCAGAGTCCCCTCATGGCTGCCTGATCAGACAGAGTTATATGACATACAGGATGCCATCAATTTGTATAGAAGTAAGCGGTGAACAAGATGTTTGCAAGACAGAGTCCTGCACCTTGATACAAGAGTTTCCAGTTACTGCTTGAGACATTTCTCAGATTGATCTTTCACTGACATCCTTCTCCCCAGTTTACATTTTTTTTTTCCTTCACAGAGCTATTTGTCCAAGAAATAATAATTCCAGTAGCCTACCTTATGCTATGGGCCATTACAGTGTCATGGAGTGAGAGAATATAAAAATCAGGCAGATTTTATCAGAATATAAAAATC
The DNA here is from genome assembly GCF_011077185.1 of Oxyura jamaicensis. Lineage (NCBI taxonomy): Eukaryota > Metazoa > Chordata > Aves > Anseriformes > Anatidae > Oxyura > Oxyura jamaicensis. The sequence continues at coordinate 69,746,289 of NC_048894.1, read as the reverse complement.
AGTAACTTTTCTCTCAAAAGAACATTTTAATATCAAACAGTGAGAAGCCTGGGACTTCCTAACCTGGATGTTGCATACCTTTCCCTCAGCTGAGGTTGTTTTGCTATTGAGAAATGCCCTCTGGGAGCAGCCACTGTGTGACTGCTAACACTTGGCAGTCACTCCTCTGCTTGAGCTATGGGGAATCTCCATCACTGTGCAGCCATCTGAACCTCATTTCTAAGAGATCCCAAAGGTCTTTGCAACGTTTGTTTATTATTAGCCTCATTTATCTCTCTCATGACTGATTTTGAATATAAGGAAAGTGGATCCTTTTAAAAAATTCATGTGTTACTATCTGGGACACAGGGCTGAGTGTGGAATAACCCATATTTCATCATCATACTATTAAATAACAAGAATTAATTTTATTTTACGTCAACTACCTAGCACAGCTGAATGAAATTTTAACATGTGTCAGAGAGCTGACATCTGCTAAAGATGTCATGTGGATCCAGGATATCTAACTAAAAAGATCAGTGAGTTGTTTCTGACATCACAAATTACCTCATTGTTCCTGATAGGGAAACATTTCCAGTTTGCAGTGCTCTCTACTAACTGTTAATCTTAACAGTGCAGCCCAAAGCAAGTGGCAGTAGATGACCTAGAAATCTACCCTGTGTTACTGTGGTGTGTATGCCTGTGTGTGTATGGAAAAGGTATGAGATTGCATGTCCTACAGAAGAGTACACAAAGAATGGAGATGGCGGTTTATCTGTGAAAAATGTTCACGTGGCTAAAGCTGCAATTTGGTGCTGTATCATCCCAATTAATAGTACCAAACCAAACACATTTCCACCCTTTGCATTCATGTCCAACTCCTCAGCTGTGCTGAAAAACTGTTTTTTAGACAGTGCTGTGGCATAAATCAAAGTAGTGACACTGCACCTGCAAAGTTGACATGTCATCAACCCAAAGATCCTGTGTAGTCACTGAGCACAAATGAGGTGGATCCGAGTGGGTGGCAGGATCTGGCACAGTGTGGCTCTGGTGTTGTCACCTCTATCTGTACCACACAAACCCACAGTCCACCATGCCCTGTTTTGCAGTGGCAACTTCTATTGACTTTTGGACAAAAAAGAGTGAACAGTGACAGAGCTTTAGGGCCCATTGTGCCCTCAGTTTTTTGGTTTTGTTTGTTTTGTTTTCCAACTATAAAAACAAACACCAATTAAAACCACAAAGCAACAACATTAACAAAACAAAGTGAACAACAACATGAACAAAACAAACAAACAAACAAAAACCACAATTGACCTTTGCTGTGTCTTTTGCCATGATTCCTCACTAGAGCATACTGTGGTGTTTATGGTGATGCTGCTTTATTATTCCCACTGCCCTCTTTCTTTCTAGACACAAAAAGTCAGCAAAGCCAAGAAGCACAAATTTTAGTTAGAACTGTCTGAACTACCCTTTTCAAACAGCAAGTGCATCGTTGGGTAATTCACAAATGGGAAAAAGAGACAAGGTCAATGATCAGTTCATTTGTTAAAGCTTGACCCTTCTTACTGAGCCTACAGTTTTCTCCCAAACTCTTGTGACTGGAGTCCTCTCACATGCCAGGGTTTGGGATGTGCTGACTGAGCACAGGTCAAGGGCCTTTCCAGGATCAGCTGGCAGACAGGCAAGCTGATTTTTTGTGGATTGGAGAATGAGGTAGGACACTGAGTTTCACCCTGAGCATGAGGACTAGCACTGTCCTTTCAGGTTTTAGGCCACATCAGCAGTATAGTGATATCTCAGGGAGAAAACTGCTGCAGTACAAGGCCACATTTTGGTAGTGGGGAAAAAGTCCCAGCCACAACAATGGAAAGGACATAGGCACATTAGCCATCTGGGAAGGGCATAGGGGCATTAGCCATCCAGGAGTATGAAGAGAGCATCCATGGAGAGTCCTACATGGATCAGAAACAAGTCTAGTTGCGAGTCAGCTCTCAGAAGCCAGCCCAGCCATAAAAATGTACACTCACGAACAATTCATCTGGCCTGTTGTGAGGTCCCACAGCTCCTTTTGTGAACAAAGTAAACAACAGAGGGAGTAACCCCTGCAAAATGACGTAGACTTTTATGCCACCAAAGCAGGCAGAAGTCAGCAGTAAGCAACATCTGCAGGAGGTGTTTTATACACGAGAGTGAAAAGATGTTTTTTCCAATTTGTTCTACAAGCCCAGTAAAAACAGTATATCACAGCAAAACATTGATTTGGTTACCTTTGGTTTCCTTCCTTTGCTTTTTACTGATTGAGTGAAAAAATCACCGCATATCTCTTTCCCAAAACCTCTAAGGTAAAATTCATTTCAGATCCCCTCCATGAGCTGGCTGGATAGAAAATCCTCCCTTTGGACTGCTCAGCTTGCTCGTTACATTGCTCTCACTTCTCTAGGATAATGAATCATGTATCCCAGGACTTGCCTGCACTTGAAAGTTATCACTGATTAAGGTAAGGCGCAAATATAAAGTGCCATTGCTGTTTCTTGAGAGCAGCTCAAGGGTTGAGTTAAGCAGGAACAATGCACTCTGATTTTGCAATAACACCATTCACACAGGGTGTTAATCAGGAATAGATGATTGGAAACAACACGGAGATGTGACGTAAGTGAATCAACCACAGTCACTGAAACCTCTCCCTGAAGGCTCCAGCTGCCTTTGCTGACAGTGGGAGACCACTTCAGGAAAGCACTGCTGAAGGTCCTATGGATGATCTCAATCAATGTTGTATATGATGAAATCTGTATCACAGTCTGCAAAAGGTAAGTAGCAGTTATCTTAAAGCCACCTGCTCTGCTAAAGGATGACTAAGAATAAAAGCTGGTGTGTTTGCCTGGTGAGCAGTCAAGCAAATTAAAAGGCATTTGACAAAATGTTCCAGCTGCAAATGGAAACACAGAGCTAGACATGACTTGTCTATGAGAGCCTGTGACCAGTAAAAGTATTGCTGCTCAACCAAAATGTTAGGAAACAAAGCTACAAAGGAACATCTGGCAGGTTGCAATGCTCTCTTCTTGTTTTTAAATTTTGCAGTTTTATCGAGTGATGCTGCCCTTATTCTGCAATTATCACTGCTCAATAGCAATACTTGGTAAGCCATCTGGGAGGATCTATCATTTCATAACCCCATGTTTGACTGGCAAAACTGCTCGCCTCTTCTGACTTGTGCCTGCACACTACATGCAGCTGAGAGCAGCAGGCATTCCCTGGATGTTCTTGTGCATGATAACTCTGGAGGAAAAAAAAAAAAAAAAAAAAAAAAGTAATTTGATTTTCCTCTGCATTTTTAATGTTCTTATCCTATTCCAAAACCCTTAAGGAAACAAACAAACAAACAAACAAACAAATGCTTTTCCTACTAAGGAAAATTGTGAGGGAGTAGTTAGGTCACAGGTCTCTAACTTATATTGTGGAGTGGCCCTGCCCTCACCACAGTTAAAGTGGCTGTGGGAACTGTTCACATTTTTAGTCAATCCCTGGTACTTGTTCTGAATTTACCCTGCAGCTGGCTGAAGGTTTAAGAGGGGCAAATGCAGAGGGAATAGGAAGATAAACTTCTTGAGGAGTAATTTGGAGCCCTGCATCTGAAGCTTGCTTGGGGCTTGCCACAGAAGCTGATTTCAGGGGAGATTCAGAACCAGCCCCTCCACCTGCTGGGGAGCTGTGTCAGAATTTGCCTGGTGACACAAGTGAGAAAGCATTACCTAAGAAAGTCTGGCTAAGAAAATAATCTGTGAAGAAAACCAGTCTCAGGTGTGAACAACCAAGCCTGAATTTCAGAGGAGATGGGTAAAGGTGGTGGGATACAGCATGAAAACCATCCAAAATGGCCTAAGACTGTTTTGAATTTTCTACGTTATCATTACACTTTTTTCTTTCAAAAATAGCTTTCCCATCAATCCAACCCTGAGGCATTTAAGAAAAAGGACTGAAAGCTACAGCTGACCCATATTTACACAACAGGCTAAGAACAAATATTTCACTAGCATCTTGAAGTCTGTAACTCTGCCTGTGACACAGCTTGAGGAGATCAGCAACTACAGCTCCAGCTGGCAACACTGGGAACTGAGAGTTTCTAGTATCTTTGAAAATCAAGCCCAGAGGGACTAAGAAAATTTCCATCAGTGCCACAAACCCCAGGAAACTTCCTGATTGCTGCATTTTGTATTTGGAGTTTCACTGACTGGGAAAACAATACATGGAGTATACATTCTGTGTATTCCTCAGGCATCTTCCACGCGGTCATCTCCAGTACCGAACTCAATATTCCCAGCTGAAGTCAGTGTATTCTTTTGTTCTAAATTTGTTTCTCAGAGTTATACTTTTCCAAAAATATAACGTGACTTGGAACTCTAGTTTTATGATCTTAAAGGATTTTGTTTTGACTGTACTCTTTGGCAGGTATATCCAGAGACTAAGCCCATTTTAGGAACTTGTCAGAGGAACAGGGCTAAAATGAGTTGCCAGAGGTGCCGCCTGACTTTTAAATACATGCTTAAAGCTCCATCCCAAGGCTTCACAAGCCCAAGGACTTGCTTTTCTGAATGTCAGATACTGAGCACGTGCAAGCCAGTTTTGAGCCCAGTTCCTCCAAGCAAGGTACTGAGTCCAAATACTAAAACCAAATGCTGTTTACACAGAAAATTGTGCCAAAACTCTGTCACCAGGCAGCTTTCTTGTACACTGCATGGAAATAGGCAAGGTAAGCATCTTCCTCTTGATTGTGTTTCCTCCTACACCTTGGGCTTCTGTATCCCAAGATACACGTTTGCCTGTCACAAGTAAAAATATTAAAGCCCCACTGCCTTATAATCTGCTCACTGTGCTAGGAGTCCATGAGCTCTCCAGGATGTGCTGGCAAGAGTCGCTGTCCTGGTATTGTCTATCACAGCATCATAGAATCACTTAGGGTGGGAAATACCTCCAAGATAAGATGTCTATGATGTTTGGAGGTCTCGGCACAATTATGGTTGGTAAGGTCTATAAGGCTGCTGGGGAAAGGTGGGCTGCAAAAGGTGAGGAGACGTGGTGGGTTGACAACAGGTTGGCTCCAACTTAGAGGACTTTTTTTCTGCCCAAGCCAGGAGGCAAAGGAGACCAACCACCCATCCACATGGATTAGAGGTGTTTCTCTGTCCTCATAGCTGGTATTTGGATACCACCAGGCAAGAAGGGAGCAAGAGCCCAATGCCAGCCTGGGGTAGGTTGTGCTTGTGTGGCTGGTACATAACGTGCTACCATAGCAGCATTTTTCCACTAGCCCCTTGGCATAGGAGGGACTGGAGTGTTTGCTAACACTGAGTGAACACAGGGAAACTCTAAATACTCATCAGTGGAGCGATGTTTCACAGTCAGTCCTGGCACAAGTCAGACAGTCCAGCAGGATGGGTATTGCTGCTGCTCTGATCTGCTGCCGTAAGCCAGCAGCAGCCAGTGGCTGGCATGTCTCTGGAGGAGGGACCTGTGCTACACATCTCTGAGCATGCCAGCTCCCTGTTTCTCCTGCCTGAAAGTCAGCCCAAAAAGAGGAGAATGGTCTTCCTTTGTGCTCCTTAAATGTCAAAAGGTGCCCAGAGGAGCACCACAGGTTTAGACAGGCTTTATTCCAAATGTCAGCAAGATCAGTCACTGGCTGCCTTGTAACACCCCATCCCTGCACAGCTGTTTCTAAGTTTGGGTCAACTCTGAAGCATAATGATGGCAAGTCTAAATGACAATGCTGCTAACTGTTTCAGTGTTGATTATTTTACATACTTAGCAGGCTATGTGCAGAAGTCCAGTGCAGCAAGTATCTTGCGACTTCTTCCTTCTGTCTGATCCCAAAGTAACGTGCTGACTTTCCAATACAAGAACAACCTCGTGTATTTGTTTGGAAGTTTTTGCCCCAGTAAAACTTCAGAGAAACAGCTGACTCCTACTCCTTTTATACAGGCCAGAATACGTTTGCATAAATAATGACTGATGACCAGATAATACTTTTTATTAATATAAAAGCACATGTTTTGCGAAGAGCAAATATTCTAAAAGAGACAGTATTTCCTGTAGCTGCTCCTTTATCACTCTGGAATTCTAGAAATACATGAAAGAGGGTTGGAAAGTCCCACAAAAGGTTACGATGTCCATGACTAATACATGCCACCCCTGAGAGCTGTTCAGCCCACCTGTTCATAGTGATATCTAAAACTGAAAAATTCAGGCTAGGCTTTGAAGAAAGGTATCTCTGACAGTAAATAAAATGAAGCAGTAAGAGACTGAGGAGGTATGGGATCACCCTCACTGGTGATTTTCAAGACATAAGACACAAGTCATGTTTCTGTTGGATACCTGGAAGTTTAATGTGGGGTTGCTGTTTGGGAAATGGGGCTGTGGGTGTCCTGATGCAAGGAGCTCAATTCTTTTTTTGTTAAGACATCTTTGTTTTAAGGGCTGTATGTCTTCTAGCTCACTCACCTTGTTGTTAAGATTAAGTTCTTTGGACACTTCAGTGTAAACACTTGTCTTAGCTTTTTTCTTCCAAGATAGCACCTATGCAGACCTCTTGGTCTTTGCTCCAAAGCACCTGGGATATAGGGTTTATGGAAACCTGTACAAACAGCAGTTTGTGTAATACCTGCCCATTGCCACAGTACCTCACCACTCACTGGGCACCCAGTTCGGGCAGTGCTGTTCTGATCAGGTAATAGTGTATATATACTTGTACCAAGCATTGGCTTTGGTCAATCAGATGGCTTGTTTCTGTAGATGAGCTAAAACAGCAAGACTGAGTGAAGTCAGTGCTCATTTCCATGTAGACACTCTAGTCTGGATGCAGCCATGGATCTGTCATAGGGCATGAAACTGCTACAGCACACACTGCTACACATGCAAGAGGAGCACAGCAATTGTCTGGGACACAGCTATTCCCTTCAGACCAAATTAAGTTTATGTTTGTTTAAGACAGTTGAGAACAGTTTTCAAGCTAAAAAGCCACTCCTAATGTGAAATAATAGATGGCAATATTAACATATGGCAGTAGTTATATAGATATACTGTCCACAAAGGATTTTCTATTAATTAAATCAAACCAAAACAAGTTTCTGTGTGAACTGTAACCCAGAGGCCAATGTTTTTTTGTTTTTTTTTTTTTTTTATCTTTGAGAATAGGCATCACTGACCTCAATATCTGCTTGAACAGAGAAGGAATTCCATGGCACAAATGATTTTTTTTACATTGTGCTTTAATACAAAGAAAGTTGAGGCATTTTGACAGGAAGAAAGCACATGCTTTATTCACAGTTTTTCTAGCTGATGGCATACACTGAATCCAAGGTTAAAGAGAAAAGTGTTCCCAGTGGTTGGCCAGGAAGAGACATGGCTGGGGTTTTCAGGTGAGCGTCTTCTCCTGGGTGTCTGCTCCAGTGCATCAGGAGGTAGCAGTCATATCAACATCCACTCCCAACCATTTTTCCTCATTACAATAACCTCCATTAAAGCCCACTCAATGTGCCTTTTGGTGATCTTTGTCTGATGACAACATTGGCACTGACTGGATTATGCTTAATTAGGTACAAATGTTGGATGCTAGTAGGCTGTTAAGCCTTGTACACATCCTCTGTAATTGGGTAATACTCACCATATGTTAGGATGACTACTATTTACTTTTCCTCTCTTTGTTCTAATAAGAAGTCATCAGTCTAGAAAGCACCAAGTGGGCAGGGTGGGGGAATCTTGGTGCAGAACTACAAATTGTAACTAAAAAGCAATGCAATGAGAAGGTAACAGGAGGAAGACACAAGGATGGCTGAGGCACAGGAAGCAATCCCTTTCTCAGGGAAGACAACATAACAGACTGTGAGGCAGTGAGGATAGGAAATACCAGGCCAAGGTGCTGCCACAGTAGCCCTGGGGTATGTAAGTGAAAAGCTACAAGCAAAAAGGCCCTCTAAAAACTGCAAATGGAAGGCCTTCAGCAACAGGCAAGTATAAGCACTTAAGCACTGTGCAATGTTTGGTTAGTACAACCCACGCTAAGCCTTATAAAAATAACAGTGATAGGGAGCAGGTCTTTGAGTATATCCTGCACTCTGAATACACCCAGAGTTTCAGGCTAACCAGTGCACTCAGCACAAGGCAGTTGATGGGAAGGTCTGGGCTAGTATTTCCTAATTTCATTGTGTGTATGATCTAGCACGGTTGTCAAAGATTAAAGAGAAGGAACACCTAAATCTGGAAAGAGCAAAGCAGAACTCAAGAGCAGAAGTATCAGTAATTGCATCAGGTGCAAAATTACAATTAGTGACATTATAATTACTGAAATTAAACATTATTTGTTATGAGTATATACTATAATATTTTTGACAGCCTCAAACATTGTGTGGTATCAAATAAGGATGGGATGGCAGCTCTCTAATTTGTAAAGAAGTAGGGCTAGAATTGTTAAAACTCACTTAAAGGATTTTCTCCTGAAAGATACAAGGACAGGAAAGTTATTAGTGAACAGAGGATAAGTGCTTATAAATGCCCTGTAAAATAATGCACACATCTGCAGCTATTAAGACACACACAGCAGCTTTTCTTAAAATACAAACATGGAATGTGAAGCAGTTAAATCCAGCAGCAGCACTGTTGAAAACTTTGGTGTGAAAGAGGGAGCAGTAAGAGAACCACTGCCTTTGGGATAGGCCCCATCTTACTTCAGATACTGCAGACAAGTGGGGTGCACATTAGTTGTGCACCATCCTCCTCAAGTCAAGAATGGGCACCACCCACAGACAGCTGTTACCGTATAAAACATACATTTAGGATGCCTGGCAGTGAGATGATTTCTCTCCCCTACTAGTAGCCACATGAGATCTTTCCATCTCCTACAGAACATTTTCTCCAGCTTGCCACTCTGGGGCTGGCCCTCTGCATGTAACAGAGCTCTGCATCCACAAGGCAGTGATTTTTCCTTTCAAAACAGCTTCACTGTCCTCTCCCACCTACCCTCTTTCCTCCCAGTGTTTAGGCCCTCCTTGCTGGCATTTTTTTCCCCCGTTGCTAGGTTGGTAGCCTAGTTTCCCAAGGAAAGGAAGCTTATGAGATCACACTGTCTGTGCAAGTGCCAGCCAGTCCCTCCTAAATAATTTTTGAGCCTGTGAGCTGATTTTGATCAACCTTGACAGGGAATGGAAGTCTCAAAGGTCTGAGGTGCCTGCAAGCACTGTGGAAGTAGGCAGAGGAGAAAGGCCCCAGGAGTGCATTCACTATGGAAGCACAACTGTGTTACTATACACCAGAGAGTCCACACAGGAAACAGTCATTACTATTGAACACCACGGGAGATACGACTTCACAAATTCAGCAGCTCACAGGACTCCTTGATTAATGTGAGCATGAGCAAAATGTTCTTCTTCCCTTCTTCTAGAGCGCAAGGCTTCCAGTTACAGAACAGCAGGGGGTGAACTCAGAAGTGACAGGCCCGCACAGTGAATTTGGAGCTAATTGCTGCTCCTTCTCACACCGGTACTCATGCAGAAATCTGCCTGACTTCCCTCCGGTCCCTCCATTTACATGAGCTAGTTCGCACAGAGAACAAGACCAGAAACTTCAGGCTGCAGGCTAACACAAGCGGGGAGAGTCCTAAATTGTCTCGAGTGAGCGCAGTGCTGCTGTAGCCCACAAAACTGGCGGTGTCGAGCCATCACTCCTAAGCACAGCAGCGCCACGACTAAGTGCCCAGCTCACTTTTATTCTCTTTTGTCTGTGTAAGAGTTGCTAATTGCAATTTGTCTAACTTGAGCGTGAATCGCTAAAGACCAGCAAAAACGGTGCCTGGAGCATAGGCTGGCTTCCACTTACTCCTGCTGTGGCTTTTCCTAGAAAGTCAGCCACCTCAGGGCTGCCTGACTGGTGACCCTGAACAAACTCCTGACGGCTCCTTGTTAGTGCTAGATATGGAGGAAAACAAGCTATTCACACAGGTAGGCTTCAAAGAGAAGCTGAAGTCACTCAGCTTATGGAAAAACCCTAACTAACCAGAGCTGGCATTAAAATGGAGAAGGGGGAGTTGTGCAACTTTGTGTGCTCAGTGACATATTGATGTTTTCTTCTTCTCCTAAGCCTTTTAAGTATTGATGTGCCAGATCTCTGGTTTAGGTGAAGAGAGCACGAATCACTGACACCTAAAGAAAAGGGAGGGAAGGAAACAAAATGAACCTTTGATGCACAGCAAAACAGGGAGCTCACCAGCAGTGGGGGACATGGCTGGAGACAGGCTGGGATCTCTGCGACAAGGACAGGTATTGCAACTTGTCCTCAACAGTCTAGCCAAGGGCACAGGCTGAAATTCACAGTGCCTGCATTGGGTAGGTATGTTAGGACATTCTTTAAAAATGAGGCTTCTTCCGAGTGAGACAGGAACTACAGCTCCTGTGCTCCCAGGGCTGAATGTTTTCTGTTACACAGCAGATCTATGAAGCCACAGGGAAGCATCTGTTACCTATTGTTTGTTGCTGTCATTTCAATCCAGATGTTTGTCTTCCAGTTAATGCTAAAAGATAAAATAAGATCACTCTAATTAATAACGTCTACCTCCTCACATGGTATTTTTCATCCAAAGATCTCAGAGTGTTACTCCCATGTAATAGACAGGAGAAGCAAGGGTGAGGGAGATCAAATGCAATGTCTTGGCAGCAGAACAAAACCGAGTCTTGCATCACAGGTCTAATAAAAAGGACAAGGGTGCCTATTAAGACTCAATAAAAAGCAAAGCTTAGGACAATTTTCTCACTTACTGGGTCCTGAAATGAAGTGTTGCAACACTAATGTGATCAACTCTCTGCACGAGCAAAATATGTTCTGAATTTTTCCTCTGACAACATAATTTAGGGTTTTTCTAGAATATGGGAAATGAAAGGGGCAGTGGCTTTACAGGAATTATTCCCTTGCAAAGGACATCTTGTGCCAGAGGACTGGAAAATTGAAAGTGTCCCAGAGGAGCAGGGGGATGGATAAGACCTCTTTCACTGCCCAGTCAAAATGAAATGCAGAAAGGAACATCAATACTAAACTATAAATTTATCATTAAATGTTTTGAGATACTTGAGATACTACTATGGTAAGCTCTGACAGAAAGAGACGCTACAGGGATGCAATTTGACTCTTGAAGAGATGCATTTAGCAGAGCCGAAGCTTGCACCCAGACGTTTCTGAAGAAAAACCTACTGACAGCATCTGCAGCAAGGTGGCTGAAGGAAAGAAAAATCCAATTAAAAAATAAAAAAAATCTGCCAATGTCAGTGATAATGTCTTTTTTTTTGCCCTCTCATTTGGTTGGTTGCATTTCTGTTTTGTTTCATTCCCTGCCTTAGGGAGGGTCAGTCTGAATATCCAGTAGCTTCCAAAGTGTTATAAAAATTGATGGTATTAAAGTGGTATTAAAGGATGCACTGTCCATCCACTCCTGAATCTGCTGCATCACAGCAATAAATAAATAAATAAATAAATAAATAAATAAATAAATAAATAAAT